>NC_083770.1:39532226-39619726 GCF_963514075.1 Conger conger
AACAATGCATTTCAAAGAATGCCAGCATTGGACAGGGAATTTGAAAAGAAAAAACACGATATTCACCATTTCTTTTCTTCACCCTGTCCCTGTCACTCTCCCTCTCCCTCAACTAACTGATCCATTAATCAATGAATAAAATCAACCAACAAAAACACAAGATTTCGCTGCATTGTTTACCCATTCAAGGCCAAGCTAACTTTGTTGGTCGCCAAGGGAACAGTCGCACTCATATGGGTCATGGCCTTCATCATAATGTGCCCGTCGATTGTGATGCTGACTGTAAGAAGAGTGCAGGACCACTACATGATCCACAACGGGGACTACAGGCACCCCTACCCCCTGTACTCCTGCTACGAGAACTGGCCTTGGGTCGAAATGCGCAAGGTCTACACCACGGTGCTCTTCACCCACATCTACCTGGCCCCGCTCACCTTGATCACCCTCATGTACAGCTGCATCGGGGTGAAGCTGTACACCACCTCCATCCTGCTGGACAGAGAGCACCCCAGGACTGCGCCGCCCGGTGTCCGGCAGGAGGGGACGCGGCCGCTGGTCTCGCAGAAGAAGGTGAAGGTGATTAAGATGCTGATGGTGGTGGCCCTGCTCTTCATGCTGTCCTGGCTGCCGCTCTGGTGTCTGATGCTGCTGACCGATTACGGCGGTCTGGACGCGGATCAGCTGGAGCTCCTCACCGGCTATGTGTTCCCCTTCGCCCACTGGCTGGCCTTCTCCAACTCTACCGTCAACCCCGTCATCTATGGGTACTACAACGAGAACTTCAAGAGGGGCTTCCAGGCGGTCTGCCAAGCCTCTTCGAGCTCCTGCTGCTGGGCCCTCTCCTTGGCGGGCTCCGACGGCAGGGGCGGGAGGGTGGCGGTGGAAGGAAGGGCCCCAGATTCGGGGGGGGGGGCTCCGGGCGGGGTCTGCAGACCCAGGGACACGGGGGCCAACTCAAACCCGCTGATCTTCGGGGCGAGGAACAGGGTATACACTGACGGGGATCTCACCGGGGTGGTTCAGCTAGAGCTGGAAGGCAGGAGGGGGGCGGGAGGGGTAGGGAGTGCCCTCTGTGCAGAGGGTCTGGGTGCGGCAGGGGGGATGGTCAGAAGTGGGTCAAACAAAATGGCCGTTCAGATGACGGACACGGAGAAGGGCGCCCCGGGGGGATTGGGAGTCTGCCAGGCCTGGGATCAGTAAAGGTCTGTGTATGTATGTATGTGTGCGTGTGTGTGTGTGTGTGTGTGTGCGTGCAAGTGAATGAGTGTGTGTGCATGCAAGTGAGTGAGTGAACTGTGTGTGTGTGTGTGCATGCAAGTGAGTTAGTGAGTGTACTGTATATGTGTGTGTGTGTGTGTGTGTGTGCAAGTGAGTGAGTGAGTGAGTGAACTGTATGTGTGTGTGTATGTGTGCATGCAAGTGAGTGAGTGAACTGTGTGTGTGTGTGCATGCAAGTGAGTTAGTGAGTGTACTGTATGTGTGTGTGTGTGTGTGTGTGTGTGTGTGTGTGTGCGTGTAAGTGAGTGAGTGAGTGAGTGTACTGTATGTGTGTGTGCGAGGGGCAGGGGAAAGTGAGTGCAAATACTGTGGCAGATTCAGTTCTTACATTAATTTTACAGCATGTCCCCCTAACAAAAATACCATCTGAATTGTTCATGCAACAGAAGCAAAGGAAAGCTGTGTAGAGCTGTACATTTAGCCAGCTGAAAGGGAACATACAGGAATGGAATATAATTAATATTCCACATCCCCAGTGCTGCCTCAGTCCCAAGGTGGAGTGGACTGCGTTTAATACCTGCAGTATATAGTAGGGATGCTCCAATCCGGGGGCGGCACGGATGGTGCAGTGGGTAGCACTGCCGCCTCACAGCAAGGAGGTCCTGGGTTCGAATTCCCGTTGGCCGGGGCCCTCTCTGTGCATGTTCTCCCCGTGTTTGCGTGGGTTTCCTCCGGGTACTCCGGTTTCCTCCCACAGTCCACAGTCCAAAGACATGCTGGTTAGGCTGATTGGAAAGTCTAAATTGCCCATAGGTATGAGCGTGTGAGTGAATGGTGTGTGTGCCCTGCGATGGATTGGTGACCTGTCCAGGGTGTATTCCTGCCTTTCGCCCAATGTATGCTGGGATAGGCTCCAGCCCCCCTGTGACCCTGTTCAGGATAAGCGGGTAAAGATAATGGATGGATGGATGGATGGCTCTGATCCAGATTTCTGGGGCCAGCACCGATCATCGATTCTTATCCTCAGGTCGGCCGACCAATTCTTTGCCAAACAATTTTTTAAAAAGGAAATGTTTACTCTTTGCTATCAACTGTACTGGCTGTCTCTACGGGCTTACCCATATTATTGTACCCATATGATGACACTGTCTCTGCATAGATTAAGGCTTAGATTAAGGTTGCCCATTATTTAACACTCATTAAACCCATGAATAAGCCCTCCGGATATGATTCAGATATATACTTCAAAATACAGTATATCAGACAAATGCGAAGTGACACATTTCAAACTTGGTAACCTCTCTCAATCAATTTCTTTCCCCATCAATAATATGCCGCTCGCTGTTAACACTCAGAGTGCGACATATACATGAGCTGCTTCAGCAAGCGCCGGGAAGCAGCCCTTATTGACCTGCCAGAAAGCCATAGTGGGGCGCTTTGCGCGATCTGTGCCTCACAGAGATATAGATTTGTCTGCACTGTTGTGGAGTCGCATATGTCGGAACCAGCTGGTTTCCGACTGTCCAATATTTCAGAGGGTCCTGCAGGGGATACTTTGCAGTGGCGCTCTGTGTGCGTTTCCCTCAAAATGTCCTCGTCTGTTGGTGGGCCTGAACCTGTTTTTGTGGCCATGGACACCGGAAAGCAAAATGCGTACATGGGCTTTGCGATCGTATGCGAAGTGTCGATCCTTGCTGCCTACCTTTCGATGAGAACATTTTAGCGGATGAGCCATGGAAAGAAATTACGGCTACAGTTCATCGGCATAATATTATATGATTATATAATAATGGCATTTCGGTGTTTTGTTTCTAGGCCCTGTTTATTTCAATGAAACACATTATTTTGTTTCTTCCTTAAAATGACTGATGCACACAACAAATGGATGCGTGTTAAAACTCACGGTCACACATTAATTTAATTAACGGGGTGTCAGGAAAGGAATAGCCTTGACTGTAGGCTACTAATTTGCCTATTATTATTATTATTATTATTATCGAGGACTGTAGCCAAGGAGGCAGAGAGGCTCAGATTCAGTGCTGCTGCATCTCTTTCTAGCAGCTTCTTTCTTTGGCACACCTTCGCACCCTGGTCGCTGTCAGCCCTTCTCTAGAGCAGACGCGTGAGTGCCGTGAGGGCTGGGATAACAGCGGCTGCCCAGGCTGCTGATGTGCTGACGTCACCTGTAAGCTCCTCGTCACCTGTAAGCTTCTCGTCACCTGTAAGCTCCTCGTCACCTGTAAGCTCCTCGTCACCTGTAAGCTCCTCGTCACCTGTAAGCTCCTCGTCACCTGTAAGCTCCTCGTCACCTGTAAGCTCCTCGTCACCTGTAAGCTCCTTGTCACCTGTAAGCTCCTCGTCACCTGTAAGTTTCCACCGGCTGCTGGACTGCTGTAGGCGCATGGCGAGTCACAGTCTCAGTCTGCTGCATAGGACAGCAACACACATTTTTGTGGGGGTTCACACTGTGTCATGTAGAAAGGACTAGCGGGTCCATCTTGTTGCAATCTATGCATACGATACTGTGCAGAAGTCTTAGGCACCCTAGACTTTATTATATTACATATAAATATTGTGTGTGTTAGTATAAAAGAACACATTTGAGATTGTAAAATTAAATCTGGAATTAAATTTGGAAGAGACATTATTGTATTTAATTTTAAAAAGTAACATATTACTGTAAGCAATTGCAGAAGCAAGGACCCAACCAAAGTCTGCAGAAGAACTGTGGCAAGTTCCCCAACATGCCTGGAACAACCTCCCTGCTGATTGTCTTATAGAACTGCAGGACAGTGTTAGTTATCTCAGAGAAATTATGCAGTTTTAATACAGAAGGGTGGTCACAAAAAATATTGATTTGATTCAGTTTTTAACTATTCTGCCAAATTACTAAAATGTAATGTAAAATGTATCGTATGTTTATTTAGGACCTTTCATTGAATTACTTTTGAAAGAGTCCTATCTGTACAGAATGTTATACAGGTGCCTAAGACTTCTGTACAATACTGTAGATTGACCAAGGTGTTTCTGGATGTCTTGAATAAGTTGTGAATTAGCCAAAGGGGAACATATAAAATGGCCTAAAATCTATCTCCCTATAGCCAGTATGTCACGATTGGATGTTAATAATTATTATTTAGTGTTATAATGTGTGCTGTTGTTGTTAAAGATTCATGGTCTTAATTAAGATGTTTGCATGTGTTTTACATTGCTGCCATGGGGAGAGAGTTCATGTTGTTATGTAGCCCACCATTCAGAACAATGTAATCTGGTAGTTGACTTTCATACCACTTACCAACGGCGCAGCTCACTCGTAAAAGATCGGATTTTGCGATTGGCTAATTTGGAGACCGCTGGTTGAGTCATTTGGAGTGAAAATCGGCAGAAACTAACATTCCCAAAATGAATAAGTGGATATCGGATCTGGGCAGTGACGGCTGGTGGCCATTTACTTGGGTGGGACACCATACACATGTACACACGTATGAATGCACACACACACACACACACACACACACTGACACTCACGCACACACACACACACACACACGCACACCAGTACTCCAACCTCCATAATTACAAAGGAAAGACAAAGCAACGCCAATATTAAAATAAAAGTTTTTGTATATAGTTAACAACAATCTTAACATTGGAGGCTTAATAAACTATATAGGGTTAAAACAAAACAAGAACAAGAAATAGTAAACATGTTGTCCCAGTTAGCCTACTTGACGCCTGATGTTGATAGTATGTAATACAAATGCTTCAACAACAAAAAACTTCATATTTCATAAGGGGCGGCCTGTAGCGTAGTGGTTAAGGTAAATGACTGGGACATGCAAGGTTGGTGGTTCTAATCCCGGTTTAGCCACAATACGATCCGCACAGCCATTGGGCCTTTGAGCAAGGCCCGTAACCCTGCATTGCTCGAGGGGAGGATTGTCTCCTGCTTAGTCTAATCAACTGTAAGTCGCTCTGGATAAGAGCGTCTGCCAAATGCCATTAATGTAATAAGTTTCAGTCTCGTGGGCTTGGATTAGTTTCTTGGAGAATGTGAAAAGATCAATGAATTCAAATGACCCTAGATGGCATGAGGCATTAGAGGGCGGATATGGAGGATATTGTATAATACACAAAGGGATACATATAAATTGCTTCTCTTCCTAGGGAAGCGACACAAAAGATGAGAGAAACTGAAAGACTGCAACTCAAACAGTGGACTTTATTTCCTTCACAGTGTGAGATGGTTAGTGTGAGAGGCTATGTGTTTACGACTGTCCTATCATTTTTACAAGTTTGTATCAACATGCAGTAGCCTACAGCCTATAGAGTTAAAGACATACTTGCCTTGCTCGCTTGCCGTCTAGCCAAATAAATACACACACCAATGTATCAAAAGAATCACTGGTTAACATTTCCAAATCCGAACTTACCCAGATCCGAGGGGAGCAGAGGTGAGACACAGTTGCAGGTTTTGGACACAGTTGCATTTTATCAGGTTTATCGAAAGCCTAAAATAAAATGAATAGTTTGAACTCCTGATTAAGATGATGACCTTCTTTGGTTCCTTGTCAGAAAAACATTGTAACGAAATAAGAAAAATGCTCACAAGTTGCGGAAAATAAATGTTTTATATTGTATTGGCTATATCCTAAGATAAGCTACATGTAGCTACAACAACACTCCAAGGATTCTTTTTTAACTAGACAACAATCTAATTATAATTTGGGAACGGATCCGTTTTTTGATTGAGCATATCCATTGAGCTTATCCATCAGAAAAATTATACCATAAGAGATTGAAGTTGCAGACTGGCCACATTCAGGATTTTTAGAAATAAAACCACTAATCCAGGAACTGAATTGACCTCCCTTGCTGAATATATTGCAAAACCGGTCAAGTTTAAGTTTACAATTTCCTTTACTAGCTATATTGTCTTTATTTTATTCTGCTGTAACTGTAATTCTACAGTATAGTGTGTATTTTTCTATGACATTGCACCATCGTTTGTTGAACCTGTTCAAGTATAATTTAAAATAGTTTAAAGGTACAATAGGTCATTTAGGACTTCTAACGGGGGCCAAGAGAGGAATTGCAGCAAACAAACACCCTGTTTAACCCTCCCCTGCTCTGTGAATGCTCTGACATTGAACCCCACCCCCACGCCATTTGCTGAGCCAATTAGAACCACTTTCCGACCAATGAGCTTGAATTATTGTACAGCTATACAATGTTTTGGTACAGAGTGTCGGTCAGTCAACTGTATATTTAGAAACTTTTTCAATTTGCCACAATGTTTTAACATTGGGGGAGGGAGGGGGGCATTTTGTGATTCAGCTGACATTTTTGTAACAATCACAAAATGATTATTATGTGCAAACAGTCTGAATTTTATTTGTAAATGCAACAAATCAAAATTTCTAACGAAAAGGGAGCCAACATCTTCAAAATCTGAATAAAACCACTGATACTTTAATAATTTATTATTTCTGTGATGCATTGTGACACTTTTTTTTTAGCAGAAACTGGATGATGAGAACTTGTCATTATGTTTTGTAATTTGCATGAGAATCTTCACTGATGATGCCTGAGATGCTTTTTGCAGTTAGCCCATTTCTCACTGTGGACTACATGTGCATGTCTTATAACTTCAAACTGTATTAATGTATTAATCCATTCAATGCTGTTTGTACAGTGCTTTTTAGGGACCATTGCATACCCTGCCAGCAATGTGTGAGCATCGCATTTCACACACAATGTGGGGTGTGCAGTATCCTTATGGTGGTCAAGAGGTGAAGAGGTGAAATTCCCGTTCCCAAGCTGACATACACTACATGTGCCAAGTGCCAGGCCATAGTTTCACACCTTTAACATATTTTCCCAGCACAACTTCAGGAGTGAGTGTGTGCATTATCCATTGCAGGCACTTAGCAGATGCTCTTATCCAAACCAACTTACACATTACATTACATTATTGGCATTTGGCAGACGCTCTTATCCAGAGCGACGTACAGTTGATTAGACTAAGCAGGAGACAATCCTCCCCTGGAGCAATGCAGGGTTAAGGGCCTTGCTCAAGGGCCCAACGGCTGTGCGGATCTTATTGTGGCTACACTGGGATTCGAACCACCGACCTTGTGTTTCCCAGTCATTTACCTTAACCATTTACCTTTACCACTACGCTACAGGCCGCCCACAACTTCAGCAAGGCTACAAACTTCTCTATTACCAGAATACTTCGACCTGACTTATCTCCAGGCACTAGAGCACAGAAAAGCAGTCAATAGGTTTATTCACATTGTCCTAGGCCTTAACATTAGTTATTTAGCTGAGGCTTGATCCAAAGTCATTTACAGTTAAATGGACTAAGGAAGTGACAATCCCCTGTAGTGATGCAGGGTTAAGGGCCTTGCTCAAGGGCCCAATAGCTGTGAAGATCTTATCGTGGCTACAACGGGGCTTGAACCACCAACCTTCCAGGCCCCAGCCATGTACTTTCACCAGCAGGCAACAGGCTACCCTATAACCTGCACATTAGAAAGTGGGCTAGCATCCCCCTTAGCCATGGGCTAGCTGACTGCTCAGGAGCACGGTTAGCACTGACTGTTTTCCCCAGAAATATCCCCAAGCATGCTACCAAAATAGCCTAGGGTTAACAAATGCTTGAGTGAACACAGGATAAGCTAGCACTGGGGCCAACGGTGCAGCAAGAAAAGGTATTTTTAATAATCGTAAAATTGTGTATCATGTATTCACTAACTCTTATTTCCATAACACACTTCTACATAACGTCAATCTTTTTACATTTATTTTGGTTGAACAAATACCAGGTTTGTTGAGTCGGCCTCATCCAAACTGACAGGGAATTTGGCTTTCCCCCTACTGTGAAGCACTTTGGGCTGCTGCTTAATAATAATGTTATTATTTTTAAAAAGATTATTATTCTTGTTCTTATTATTATTATTTCCTGTGTACCAAATGTGTACCATCAAAGCTCTGAAATCAGATTCAGTTCCAACAGCTGCTGACGAGCTATAATTGTAAGGTTGGTTATATGTGGCTTCGTTTGCTTAATTAGTGACAGCGAGATCTGTGTGTTAATTATGCGTAATGTTACGATGACGTACTTGCACTTTTAATTTACATACCAGTCTTTGCCTTGGTACCATGCTCTTGTGTTTGTCTGTATGCAACCTGGATACAGGAACATGCCACATAATTAAATAAATACCAGTTATTGAAGTAATAATTTATGTTTCTTCTGTAGGGTGTCATGTTGTTCCCCTTTCTCCTTCAGTTCTCACAGTAGTGGAAGTCCAATCACAAGTGTACCCGTTACGACCTTAACCAACTGTTGGGAAGGTGGTTCCAAGACGTCCAACTCAATATTAAATGCACAACCCAAGGCTACTAATGTTAATGGAAAGTAGTCCTCCTAATGCAAGAGATACATTGTAAAAGTAAGCAGTAGGTAGGAAAAGGCAAGCATTGCTGGAACAAATGGCATGCTCTCACCATTATATGATTATATGTTATGCTATTCTGCAACCACAGCCCCCCCCCACACACACTTTTTAAAGACCCCCCCTTCCCTCAGACACACAATTCCACCAGATTGGACACACACTACAACTGCGAAGACAATAGAGTTGATAGACCAAGAGCCCCATACACAAACAACTGCTCCCGATTACATGATTGCAAAAATCAGTCAGCCCTGATTGGATAATGGCAGAACTGCCGGTACCATTAAGCCCCTCATTCTGAGAGCCTCTTGTCTCCTTTTTTATGTATTTTTTTGTTGTATTTTGACGATGATGTTTTCGACTGTGAGTTCGGGTCAATACGGTCGACAGGATATCAGGGCAGTGAGTTGACTGATGAGTAATTGCGTTTGTAATTGAATTTCTCGGCTGATGAGTAATTACTGCCTCTGAAAATTACAGCCTAGTGACTATCTCAATCTGCCCAGTACCTCAGATGTACAGTGCCTATGGAAAGTATTCACTCCGCTTCACTTTTCCACATTTTGTTATGTTACAGCCTTATTCCAAAATTGATAAAATTATAATTTTTTCTCATCTACACACAATACAAAGTGAAAAGTGAAAACGTACATAAGTGTTCACTCAGTTTACTCAGTACTTTGTTGAGCCCCCTTTGGCAGCGATTACAGCCTCAAGTCTTCTTGGGTATGATGCCACAAGCTTGGCACACCTGCATTTGGGGTATTTCACCCATTCTTCTCTGCAGATCCTCTCAAGCTCTATCAGGTTAGATGGGGAGCGTTGCTGCACAGCTATTTTCAGGTTTTCCAGAGATCAGAGTTCAATCAGGTTCAAATCCAGGTTCTGGCTGGGCCACTCAAAGACATTCATAGACTTGCCCCGAAGACACTCCTGCATTATCATGTGTGCTTAGGGTCATTGCCTGTAGGAAAGTGAACCTTCACCCCAGTCTGAGGTCCTGAGCGCTCTGGAGCAGGTTTTCATCAAGGATCTCTCTGTACTTTGCTCCATTCATCTTTCCCCCAATCCTGACTAGTCTCCCAGTTCCTACCGCTGAAAAACATCCCCACAGCATGACGCTGCCACCACCATGCTTCACCATAGGGATGGTATAGGCCAGGGTATGCAGAGTGGTGCCTGGTTTCCTCCAGACGTGACGCGTGACATTCCGGCATTCAAGCTTTGTTTCATCAGACCAGAGAACTTTGTTTCTCATGGTCCTTTAGGTCCTTTAGGTGCGTTTTGGCAAACTCCAAGCAGGCTGTCATGTGCCTTTTACTGAGTAGTGGCTTCCGTCTGGGCACTCTACCATAAAGGCCTGATCGGGGTGCTGCAGAGATGGTTGACCTTCTGGAAGGTTCTCCCATCTCCACAGAGGAACGCTGGAGCTCTGTCAGAGTGACCATCGGGTTCTTGGTCACCTCCCTGACCAAGGCCCTTTTCCCCCGATTGCTCAGTTTGCACTCAACTGTAGGATCACAGGTGCGTGCCTTTACAAATCATGTCCAATTGATTTGATTTACCACAGGTGGACTCCAATCAAGTTGTAGAAACATCTCAAGGATGTAATCATTGCCAAAGGTGGCTCAACAAATATGTATGTGTGGTATTTCAGTTTTTTATTTTTAATAAACCTTTTTCACTTTGTCATTATTGGGTATTGTGCGTAGGTTGCTGAGCAAATTCCAAAATCCATTATGGAATAAGGCTGTAACATAACAAAATGTAGAAAAAGTGAAGTCAAGTGAATACCTTCCATAGGCACTGTACAGTGGCTTCAGAAAGTATTCATTTTTTGATTTTTTATAAATCTGCAAAAATCTCTAAAAACATGTTTTCACTTATGGGTTATTGAGTGGAGATTGAAGGACAAAAATCACAGTTTTATCCATTTAAAATTTAATCTACAACACAATAAAGTGCAAAAAGCGAAGGGGTCTGAATACATTCTGTGACAATGTAGGATATGAGAAAACCTTGCTATTCTCCCTGAATATTGAATCACCCCCACCTCTCCTCTCCTCTATCTGAATTTGTTCTCTGTCACAGTTGTCAAATTCACAACAATGTAGTTAATGGAGGTTCAGAAATATTGTCCATGACTTGTGCTCCTTGCATTACATAATAATATAATAGTTATACAATTACTGTCTCGCCTTTCGCCCAATGTATGCTGGGATAGGCTCCAGCCCCCCTGCGACCCTGTTCAGGATAAGCAGGTTAAGATAATGGATGGATGGATGGATGGATGGAGTTACTGTCTCATCTCAGCATATTGCTGAGAAAAGTTCAGCGCCCTCATTTATAGAACTTTGCTGACGTCCTACGCGAAATGTTACTTATGCGCAAAAGAAAAAAATGTGTATCCTGATTCATAAAATTCATAAAATTTCAACTTGAAATGATGTATATGTTAAACATGTCTAGTCTCCCATCCCATTATCTCCATAAATGGTTAACGGAAGGCACATTGGGAATATTAATACGCATATAAAGCACTTTATGGCAATATGGCTACTTTATTGAGCCTGGTCTCATACAAATTAGATGACATGTGACATGTTCTGCCCAATGAAATTGGCCTCTGTGTTCTGAAATCTGAACATCTACCCCTAGCGGTTGAAGTTAACAGTACATTCTAATTCCCCAACCAAAACTGATAACAATGCATAAACACATGCAGACATGGACAAGAGGTTCAGTTGTTGTTCAGACCAAACATCAGAATCAAGACATATTACATATTACATTTTCATTTGAATTCTGCTTCTGATACACTTCCATAGGAGCACTCTATTTTAGTATTGCCATAGTGAACTGCAGGCTACCCCCCTAAAAATGTCACCAATCCCCCTACCACCACCCCCACCCCCCATCAATTAATTATCTCTGAGTCAGTAGATTTGATTGAGAAATTAACACATGCCTCTGTCTCATTAGCAATAGTCGCTATCACTGGGCAATTCAGTAGACCTCTTAACAATTTTAATGAACAGGCAGGAGTACGTACAGTAGCATTTACCGCTCATAAGGCATTTGATTAATACATTTAGGGTATAATTATAATTCAGTGATATGCAATGGTTGCTATTAGATACATGTCTTTCAGTTCTGTCAATTTGTTTTTCAATATAACATGAACCTCAACCCTAGTAGTGTCCATAATTTCTTCCTGCCAAACAACCAAATCCATAGTTATCCCACAAGAAAATCATCTAACCCCCATACTGTTTAATCAAGGACAATTCACTGCTTGTTACCAAAGACCATTTCTCTGGAATAATCTACCTATTCATTTCCAAAATTTTAATTCAACCTCATTGTTTTAAAAAACATTGTCATCTCATTGTAACCCCTAATTTAGCCACTCCTGAAATGTCCTTCCATCTTTCCTCTCCCCTTGTTGTTTTGTTTCTGCAATTGAAATTTTATTTTTCCTCATTTTTATTTACATTTTAGTCTTCAGATGACTAATACTCTTTCGTGCAGGCCCTTTTTTTTTTTTTTTTTTTACCTCTCCTGGCACACTTTTTTATTTGTTCTGTATGTTTCTTGCGTTGGTTGTGCAAATAAATAAATAAATCTGTATCTCGGCCTTTTATCCAATTTGTCAAATGGATAATAATTTTCGAACCTCTTTTCATTTCATCTAGACTATGGGGGGGGGGGGGGGGGGAGGCTTAATAAGTGCGCTGCTATCTTAAATTATTGGTCTGGCGGTAAACAATGCTTTCACAGACAGCCCTGCTTTCTAAAAGCGATGTAAATGCGCGCGCCTTCGCTGCACAGGAAGTGCTCCGACTAACAAAGCCAACAAAGACACGCTCGACTGCCCCTGTGGTTCACACAGCCCCTGTTAAATCAAACACTGAAGTAATACTACAGACCTGGTCCTGAGACTTGGAGACGTCTGATGTGTGGTGGTGAGGCTTTGGATAAACACATAGGGAAATGTTTTAACCAATGTTTTTCAGCTCCTAACTGCTGAAGAGGACCCTACACTAATAATAATACTGACAATGATACTACTACTACTACTACTACTACTACTACTACTACTATTACTACTATTACTACTACTACTACTAATAATAATACTTTATATCAAGTCAGATTTATTTATAGAAACATGTAAAAACAACCAGAAGAAGAAGTTAATTTCTCCTTTTAAGAGAATTGATGCTTACCTTAAATGAGTGACCTGGAGAGAAATCAGCCAGTTTCTTGACAATGGAATGAAATAGTGTGAAACACAAAACACTGTAAGAGAAGAAGCCATTCATTCAGTCCATTAATGCTCATCTGTTATCAGCAAACCGGAGCAGCACTATGGGGTGTGTATGCAGGCTTTTATTTCCACCAATTACGCCGGTTCGGCTAACAGGCTCATCACATTATCTAACGATGCTAGATTCTATTTAGCTTTTAAACAAACTAAGCAGTTGGTACACTTTTGTGCAGTGGTCTCCAACCCTGGTCCTGGAGAGCTATTGGATCGGCTGGTTTTTGTTTTCACCTCAAAATCAGCATCATGTTGAGGCCCGAGTAACCAGGTGAGGTGAGTTAACCATGTAATCGACTGGCAGCAGCAGCAGCAGTCCCAGTAACTCTCCAGGACCAGGGTGGCAGACCACTGCTTTACATTTACATTACATTACATTACATTACATTACATTATTGGCATTTGGCAGACGCTTTTAATCCAAAGTGATTTACAGGTGCATAGGTTCTTCCACAGGTTAAAAGCATAAAATCCATAACCAGTAAAACATGCATGAAGGGCTGTTCTTTACATTACATTTACATTACATTAATGGCATTTGGCGACGTGCAGAGAGACGTGCAGTTGATTAGACTAAGCAGGAGACAATCCCCTCCTGGAGCAATGCAGGGTTAAGGGCCTTGCTCAAGGGCCCAACAGCTGTGCGGATCTTATTGTGAACCACCGACCTTGCGGGTCCCAGTCATGTACCTTAACCACTATGCTACAGGCCGCCCCTGTTCTAAACAAAGAGTCATTGTAAGTGCAATTATAATTTTGTTTGATAGTTTTTTATTAAGGGTTAGGGTTAAGCAACAGGGATATCGGAGGGGGGGGGGGGGGATCAGGAGGGAGGACTAAGGTATAGTCTGAAAAAGTGTTTCTAGTCTGCGTTGAAATATGGGGAGGGATTCTGCTGTCCTGACAGTGGTAGGCAAGTCATTCCACCTCTGAGGAGCCAGAATGGAAAACAACATGCAGCTTGACCGCCAGGTGCTCGTAGTGAGGGGAACCACAAGGCGCCCAGAGCTGGCAGACCGGAGTGGTCTTGCTGGGGTGTAGGGAGCAATTAAAGATTGTAGTCCCCTTAGCAGCCTGAATTGCCAAGACTAGCGCCTTGAAGTGGATGCGTGCGGCGACAGGAAGCCAGTGGAGGCCAATGAGGAGCGGGGTGACATGAGCTGACCTGGGCTGACTGGTGATCAGGCAGGATGCAGCATTCTGGACCAGCTGGAGGGGCTTGATGGCTCAAGCTGGGAGACCAGCCAGGAGAGAGTTGCAGTAATCCAGACGGGAAATGATGAGCGCCTGGACTAGGAGCTGGGTGGCTTTCTCCATCAGGAGATGACGGATACAGCGTATATTATAGAGCAGCCATCATCAAATCTGGACCTCAAATCCAAATCTGGCCCTGGTTTTCTTTTCCCACAGGTAATTAGCTGAACAATTAGTCCTACCGATTGGTCAGACTGTCTTGACACCTGACTCTGAGGTAAAGGGAGGGTGGAAAACCAGCAGTCCTTGGACCTTGATGGCAATGATTTGCTGATCCCTGTTATAGAGGAAAAACCTGCAGGTTCTGGCAGTGGAGGATACATGTGGAGTAAGGGTGAGGTGGTTATTAAGAGTCACCCCAAGATTCTTGGCCATATGGGAGGAGGATACTACAAAGTTCCTTAACAATCAGTGAGAGGTTGATTGATTGTCGGAGAGGCTGGCAGAGGCTCCTCCTGCAACAATAGCCAGCCAATTACAGACAACAGCCTACCTCAATAGCCCAGCTCACCTAGCCAAACACACAAACCCTGTTTCACTGCAGTCTAAATAAACACTATTTTACTTGTACTAACAAACAAACAAACAGGATTACTTAGCTAATCCTGGAGAAAACTCTACAAACACACGCTGGAGAACAGTTTTGTTGCTTTACTGGTAAGAAAAGGTATAAAAGAGTATTGCAGGGCTGAATGGCCTGTTCTCATTATTATGTTACATTATGTTCTTTTCATGTCAAAAACACTCCCAGAGAAAGACCTTTCAGCAGTCATTTGCATTGACTACATTTCTTCCCACTGCATAGCAACAAAGCAACAAAACTCTCCATATAGATCGTCATGGTTACCCTGAAGGATATATTTCAGGGAAAAGATGCACCTCAGTCAAGTGCATTCACGCGTGAAAGCAATGCAGATTGTGACAATCAGTAGCGGAATTGGCTCTTCACAGCCCAGGAGAATTGCGGTCTAACGAAGCTTCCACTGTAGTACTCACATGAGCAGAACTGGCCATTTCTCCACTCCACTGTAGAGCAAAATATAATAATTGTTATTATACTATAATAATAGTTTGCTGTTTTTCAGGAAAATTAAGACGTTGTTGAAAACCGCAACATTACCGCAATTGCCGCACAATTTATTGTGCGGCAATGTCCTCTGCACTTTCACAGATGGCTGTAATGTAAACATAACACTCACAATATGCCTGCATCTGCCCCACATTGTGCCCCTGCCACTACACCCTGGGGCAATGCAGATGGATGGTCTGCTCAAATTCACAGGTAACACTTTGTAATGAATTGGCATGAACTACATTACATTATTGGCATTTGGCAGACGCTCTTATCCAGAGCGACGTACAACAAAGTGCATACCCATAACCAGGGATAAGTTCGCTGAAAGACCCTAGAGGGAAGTACAATTTCAATTGCTACCTGTACAACAAAGATAAGGACGAGGGCCTTTTTATTTTATTTTTTGAGAACAAAGAAACAAACAAACAGAGCAAAAGTGACCAAAGTTAACTATTCAAACACTGCTTACCTAGCCAACTAAGAATACCGATACACAAAGTAAGTCACAGAGACAACAATTAAGGTGCACAGGGAGGTAGGGAGGGATGGGGAGAGGTGCTGCTTGAAGAGGTGTGTCTTCAGCTTGCGCTTGAAGGTGGGGAGAGATTCTACAGTTCTGACCTCAACGGGGAGTTCGTTCCACCACCGTGGAGCCAGAACAGACAGTAGTCGTGAGCGTGATGTGGAGGTTCGGAGAGGGGGAGGTGCCAAGCGGCCTGTGGAGGCTGAACGAAGAGGTCTGGCAGGGGTGTAGGGTCTGATGATTTTTTGTAGATAAGCTGGGGAAGACCCTTTAACTGCTTGGAAGGCTAGCACCAATGTTTTGAATTTGATGCGAGCCATGACAGGCAGCCAGTGGAGGGAAGTAAGCAGGGGGGTGACGTGTGAGTATTTGGGAAGGTTGAAGACCAGACGAGCTGCTGCATTCTGGATGAGTTGAAGGGGTCTGATGGCAGACGCTGGGAGGCCAGCCAAGAGGGAATTGCAGTAGTCCAGGTGGGACAGAACCATTGCTTGGACCAGGAGCTGGGTCGAGTAGTGGGTGAGAAAGGGGCGGATTCTCCGTATGTTGTATAGGAAGAACCTGCATGACCGGGTCACCGCCACAATGTTCTTGGAGAGGGACAGTCTGCTGTCCATCACCACACCGAGGTTCCTTGCACTGGGTGACGGCGTGAGTGTGGTATCCCCAAGGGAAATGGAGAGATCCAGATGGGGAGAGGTTTTAGCAGGGATGAATATCATTTCAGTCTTGCCTGGGTTGAGCTTTAGATGGTGGTTGTCCATCCAGCTCTGGATGTCCCTCAGGCAAGCAGAGATACGGGCTGAAACCTGCGTATCAGACGGCGGGAACGAGACGAAGAGTTTAGGTATCGTCCGCGTAGCAGTGGTAGGATAGCCCATGTGCAGTGATCACAGGGCCAAGGGAGCGAGTGTAAAGAGAAAAAAGAAGCGGGCCTAGGACTGAGCCCTGGGGAACTCCTGTGGCGAGGGGCCGAGGTGTCGATACCGAACCAGCCCAGGCAACCTGGTAGGAGCGACCAGAGAGGTAGGACTCAATCCAGTCCAGGGCTGTGCCACAGATGCCCGCTGCTGACAGGGCAGACAGGAGGATGGAGTGATCCACAGTGTCGAAGGCAGCAGAGAGATCTAGGAGAATGAGGACAAAGGAGAGGGAGGCTGCTCGTGCGGCATGGAGTGACTCACTGACGGAGAGGAGCGCAGTCTCTGTCGAGTGGCCTGATCTGAAGCCAGACCTTAAGGGGGGTCTAGCAGGTTGTTGTTAGAAAAGAAAGAAGAAAGTTGAGTAGAAGCGGCTCGTTCTATAGTTTTAGAAAGGAATGGAAGAAGAGATACCGGGCGGTAGTTCAGGATGATGGAGGGATCCAGAGTAGGCTTTTTTAGCAGCGGAGTGATGTGGAGGATGCTAATGTAGCTGTCAACTAACTTCTACTGAGAAGTTAGTCTGTACAGCTCTGTTAATGTGTTTGTACATCAATAATGTAGAATAGTTAATAATTGTGGACTCCTAACTGTCAAGAGAGGAATTGCAGCAACAAACACACTCAAACCACAATACTGTTTATCCCTCCCCCCTCTCTGTGAATGCACTGACATTGAAAAGCCATGGCCATGGCTGTGGCAGTTAAAACCAATTTTCAACTAATGAGCTTGAATTACTGTACAGCTGTACAATGTTTGTGTCGGTGTATCAACTATATATTTTGAAACCCAAATTTAAGGACTATAAACACAAGCAGAGGGTGAGTCAACTTGTCAGTGTTTTTCAAGGATAGGAAGAGATTTGTAACAATGTTTTTACACAAAAATCTAACCTATTGTACTTTTAATTCATGTTAACAACTACATTAGTTATTGCCAATTCATATTGGAATGAAAAAGTTACTTTAGTTGTTAATGGTTAACTAATGATAAGCATATCCTATGGTTTGCTCATGTATAAATATCATGTAACAAATATGTTAGTTAGTTGAACTAACTAACCTGTCATGCATGAACCAGCATGAGGCTATGATTGAGTCATCAACTGATACGCAGAAAAGGGTTGAGAGAAAGTTCCCTACACAGATCGCTTCTTAGCCCAACAGACCGATAATTACATGCATCCACATTTAGTGTCATAGCCTATTGTTTTGATGATGTTGTTATTTTGATATTATCACTATCAATATAATGAATAATAATGTTACCTGCAAAATCGTTCTTGTGTCCATTGTTCATGGTGATGAATCTGCAAATAAATAAAAAATAAATAAAACTGTTGCTCTTAACCCTTGTGTTATCTTAGGGGTCAGAAATGACCCGCCACAATGTTTAACAGCAGAGAAAACCCCGTCAATGATCTTTTCTCAACTTGAAATTTGATGACAAAGTTTGAGATGAGTGACAAGTTATTTCTTCATGCAAAATAGATTTGGGGTTTAAAATTCAATCAAGCTGGTTTATTTTAGGGGTTTAGTGAAGGCGGGTCATTTTAACAGAATGGTAAGACTACACAAGCTGCTATTAAGGGATCCCTGGGAGGCGGTCTCAGTTATATATATGGTCACGCCCCCCTGCTCTATTTATCATTTCCCCACTGTCTTCCAGCATTACATTACATTACATTATTGGCATTTGGCAGACGCTCTTATCCACGTACAGTTGATTAGATTAAGCAGGAGACAATCCTCCCCTGGAGCAGTGCAGGGTTAAGGGCCTTGCTCAATGGGCCCAACAGCTGTCTCTCTACACTTTACTGTCCAATAAAGCTGAAAAGCCTTGAAAAAGATCCTACTCAATACTGACAATCGTAAAAAGAAACAAGCACTATTGAGAGCAAAATTCTCACTTCATATGTCTGATTACACGTCAGTGTAAAATAATCGTGAGAAGCCGTATCCACTGTGTATACAGCTGTGCAGCAGCATCAGGTTCGCTTGTACATTAGTCAAAGCATTTCATATGGGGATGCAAGAACAGCCTTCGACTGTTAGTAAATATTTAAAGCTACAATACGTAGGTTCATAAGAAGTTTAAAGTAACTGAAAGTTAATTTGGTATAGAAAATAACAACATTGGCATTTGCACTCAGTGACCACTTTATTAGGTAGACCTGTACACCAGCTTGTTAACGCAAATATTTAAACAGCTAATCATGTGGCAACAACAAAATGCATAAAAGCATGCTGAGAGGTTCAGCTATTTTCAGACCAAATATCAGAATGGGGAAGTGACCGTGGAATGATTGTTGGGGCCAGACAGGGTGGTTTGAATATCTCTAGAAACTGCTGATCTCCTGGGATTTTCATGCACAGCAGTTCTCAACGTTTTTTCAGAGAGTGGTGCGAAAAACAAAAAAACATCCAGTGAGCCGCAGTTCTGCGGGCACACACGCATTGTGAATGAGAGAGGTCAGAGCAGAAGAGCACACAATGCATCAAACCTCTAAGCAGATAAGTCTCATAAATACCTAATAAAGTACTCAACGAGCATAAATATCCAGAGTACACATGAGGGGAGTGGGTTTTTTCAGTTTTCATTACATAGAATGTAGCTGCTCCCATGTGATGCACCACATTAATTAGCACCCTCGTGATTTTTCCACATCTTCATTTGCTAGCCAAATGGCTTCGTAAAAATGTGTCATTAGGTGCTATTAGTGATCTGGCGCCTAATTATAGACTGAGCAGAAACACACATAATGCGAAGAATCCCTTCCTAATTTCTCCAATTAGCTGGGCGATGTTGACAAAAACATTGAGGGGAAAATACTCTGGCAGAGTATTTCATACAGTACATGAATAAATATGAATAAAATATGAATTTATAAGAAAGTAAACATCTATATAGTCTACGATATAATAGGCTGCCAGGTTAGAGACAGAACTAGAGAGTTAGAGACAATTCAATTCCATTCAATTTTAATTGTATAGCGCTTTTTACAACACACGATTGTCAAAAGCAGCTTTACGAAAAGCCCAGGCCTGAGACTCCCTCAGAGCAAGCCTAGCGTGACAGTTGCAAGGAAAAACTCCTTGACTAACAGGAAGAAACCTTGAGCAGAACCAAGCTCAGAGAGGGAGCCCATCTGCTTCTGGCTGGCAAATTATGTCTAACATATAAATAAATTCAATGAATGAAATCAATAATGATATAAATTATATAATTATGCAGATGATGAATATAGATGCTTATCCAGGAAGGTTCTTGACAGAAGGAGGGCAGAAGTAGCAGGTTAGGTGGAGCTGGGTCAGGTTGTGGTGCTTGAGCTACAGCTCAGCAGGGAGAGGAGGGCAGAAACAAAGCAATGATTAGTGGATGGTAAAAGTGGTAGGATTGGAAAAGAGAAGCAGGACAGCAGAAAGGGGGGGGGGGAAAGAGATGCTTGTGTGCGATAAGGAAAAACCCTGCCAGAATAACACTATGGCAGCATACCTATGTCACAGTGTTGTACTTTGTGTTGCTAGCCACTAGGTGTCACTACATTGATTTTGTCTCACTGCTTAATTGTCTTGTTGTACGCACCTGTTGTTAAGTCTTGTGATTAGTGTTGCCCATTGTCTCCTGTATATAGCCCGGTCCTTTTCACTTGGTCTTTGTTGAGTCTTCACTTTACCCTTTACCTTTCTAGACCCGACCGTGACAACTTAGGGGTTGCACAGACATGAGGGCGACCCTAAGGCGATAAATCATGGCTAGATACACGCAACACAGGGTCCATGCCATGATATATCCACAGCAATGATCACTTAGTCCACCAGAGACTAATAATCCATGCCAATGCCAACACCAAGCTGTGTCCCTCAACTAAAGGATTTGCTATACAGGTAAGATTTAAAAGTAGAAAGTCTGCTCTGCAAATTTCAGTGGGTAAATCATTCCACGGGAGAGGGGCTTGAGAGGAAAAGGCTCTACCGTCTACAGTACATCTACCCACTCTCGGAACGATGAGAAGTCCAGCACCTTGGGAATGAAGAGTTCATGGAGGAATGTATGGGTGAAGGAGGCCCTTAAGATAGGAAGGGGGAAGCCCATTTAAAGCCTTAAATGTGAGGAGGAGTACTGTGAAATCAATGTGAAATAGAATGGGCAGCCAATGGCGAGATGTTAATACTGGGGTAATGTGCTCAAAGCGTTTTGGTCTAGTTACAAGCATCTGCGTTTTGAACGAGCTGCAGGGGCTTTCAGTAGGCATTTGCACATCATGACAAGAGGACATTACAATAGTCCAATCTGGATGAAACAAAGAAAGCAATCCTAGAAGTGTTTTCTGTATGCGTTTCAGAAGAGAGCTCAGCTCTCAAAAGTGACACCAAGGTTTTCTGACGACTGACAGAACTTAATTTCTTCACAAAGAATCTTGGGAGAGAGGGAAGAATGCCTGTCATTGGCAGAGCACTGCATTGTTGACACAAACAAAGGGACAATGCATAATGGGTAGACAGAGCTACTTACATGAAACACCAGAAGCAAAGGAAGACCTTGTGCCTCTCCAAATGAAAAGGGGAGACAAAGCTGGAAAGGAACTGAACGGAACAGAATATAACAATGGAATAGCATTCACATTCCACAACCCCAGTTGACTCACAGTCTGAAGATTAAGTGATACTCAAAAGAGCGCCTGAATGGCTAGTTTTTGTTTATGAAATGAGACAAGCCTAAGAAAGCAAACAAAAACATACTTTAAATACTTTAAATCAGACACTTAGCCTAGCCTAGCGCAGCTACACAAGATCACCTCAGAAACAGCGAAGAAGGCCAAGCAGGACATCTGCATGCAAAAAAGGTCAGTCACGGAAGGAGCTTCAATGGTGTGTTATTTAGCCGATGCGTTTATCCAAAGCGACTTACAGTTGGTTAGACTAAGCAGGGATCAAACCCCCCTGGAGCAATGTGGGGTTAAGGGCCTTGCTCAAGGGCCAAACAGCAGCACTGATCTTATTGTGGTTGCACTGGGGCTTGAACCTCCAGGCTTCCAGGTCCCAGTCATGTACCTTAGCCACTAGGCTACCGGCTGCCATTATGAAGGAAGGACTACATACAAACATAAACAGTAATAGAGCAGGGAACGTTTCTGAAGATGATCCAAGAGAGACCCGTGTTCTCCCCCACAATAACCACACATTACAACAGTGGTACGCAGAAGAGCATCCCTAAACACCCAATAAAGCGGTCACTGAGTGTACATCAGGAGCAGTACAGGGCAGTGATGCGACCCTTACACGCAAAGCACATTACAGTGACGAGAGGGAACTTGGCTCAACCACCACCAATGTATAGCACCCACCAGGGTGATGCAACGGCAGCCATTTTGTGCCAGATTGCTCGCCAAACGCTAAGGTGTTTTTTTTGACAATTAATTCAGGGATGATTAGGTGGCAGGTTGAAAGAGCCAGGGTTGGGAATTTAGCCAGGACACCAGGACACTTACTCTTTCTGAAGAGTTCCATGGGATCTTTAATGACCACGGTGAGTCAGGGCCTCGGTTTACAAGATGACAGTGCAGTACTGGTAACACTTTCCAATAAGATTCAACGAATTGGCATGCACTAATGTAGTTGTTAACTGTGGTATGCAGAAGAGCATCTCTGAACACACAACACATCAAACTTCTTACGTGGATAGACTACAGCAGCAGAAGCAGACCAAAATAATAAGTACAAAATAATAAAGACCTAATAAAGTGCTCAGTGAGTGTATATTAGTTAATGTCAATTCATGAGCCTTATTGTAAAGTGCGACCTGCAGACTTGCAGCAGCTCTGGTCCAGGCACAGAGTTCCTTAGACACCAGCTGAAGGCATCGGTGCGAGGAGAAAATGCGTTTCCCAAGACAGCGGTGCCCGAGGCAATGAGCTCGCGCAGATGAAGGATGAGATGAGGAGAGAGCCATCGGGGGTTGGACAGCATGTCAGAGCACGTCAGAGATGGAAACTCACAGACTGCGGCTAATATGAACTCAAAGGCTGTGACTTCCAGTAGGGACAGCAGGGTCATATCCTCAGTATGTTTTTTTTGTCCACTTCTGAAGCCTCTAAAGCCCTGGGCCAATGAGACTTAAGGATCTAAGCCAGCCACGGCATGCTTACAGCAAATGCCAATGTTACTCACCTGAATATCGTCCAAATGATAAATGACTTAAATTATATCTCTCTCCTAATTGTAAGCATGCAACAACTATAAAATGAAATTTGAAATCAACTTTTGTCGTCTGTAAATGGGAGTCTAAAAAGCTCTATCACAAGCTGAAAGACTATATTTAAACTTGAGTAATTATCACATTGAACTTTTTACAGTGTAAACAAGTATAAAGCAGGCTCTGTCACCCACTGTCCCCCAGGCTAAAGAGAGATCATCTGACACTATAGCTGCCTACCATACACCAGGGCAGAGATTCAGGGGGATTCATCAAATTAATGTACACAATTGTATACATCTATTAAAATGTACAAATTATATTTATGTTCAAATTGAAACATACACTATATTACCAAAAGTATTCGCTTGTCTGCCTTCACACGCATATGAACGTGAGTGACATCCCATTCTTAAACCATAGGATTTAATATGATGTCGGCCCACCCTTTGCAGCTATAACAGCTTCAAATCTTCTAGGAAGGCTTTCCACAAGGTTTAGGAGTGTGTTTATGGGAATTTTTGACCATTCTTCCAGAGTGCATTTGCGAGGTCAGACACTGATGTTGGACGAGAAGGCCTGGCTCGCAGTCTCCGCTCTAATTCATCCCAAAGGTGTTCTATCGGGTTGAGGTCAGGACTCTGTGCAGGCCAGTCAAATTCTTCCACACCAAACTCGCTCATCCATGTCTTTATGGCCCTTGCTTTGTGCACTGGTGCAGTCATGTTGGAACAGGAAGGGACCATCTCCAAACGGTTCCCACAAAGTTGGGAGCATGAAATTGTTCAAAATGTCTTGGTATGCTGAAGCATTAAGAGTTCCTTTCACTGGAACTAAGGGGCCGAGCCCAACTCCTGAAAAACAACCCCACACCATAATTCCCCCTCCACCAAACTTTACACTTGGCACAATGCAGTCAGACAAGTACCGTTCTCCGGGCAACCGCCAAGCCCAGACTCGTCCATCAGATTGCCAGACGGAGAAGCGTGATTCGTCACTCCAGCGAACACGTCTCCACTGCTCTAGAGTCCAGTGGCGGTGTGCTTTACACCACTGCATCCAACGCTTTGCATTGCGCTTGGCAATGTAAGGCTTGGATGCAGCTGCTCGGCCATGGAAACCCATGAAGCTCCCTACACATTGTTCTTGAGCTAATCTGAAGATCACATGAAGTTTGGAGGTCTGTAGCTATTGACTCTGCAGAAAGTTGGCGACCTCTGCGCACTATGCGCCTCAGCATCCGCTGACCCCGCTCCGTGATTTTACGTGACCCATTCTTTCACAAATGTTTGTAGAAGTAGTCTGCATGCCTAGGTGCTTGATTTTATACACCTGTGGCCATGGAAGTGATTGGAACACCTGAACACCTCAATGATTTGGATAGCTGAGTGAATACTTCTGGCAATATAGTGTATGTCTCTCTGTGCCTTACTGTATACGCTCCTCCCTCAGAGTTCTTGAACTTACGCAGAATAGGTGTTCACTGAATTAGAAAAAGAGACAAGTCATTTCCAGGCCCAGGGAAATGTGCTTATCTGCAGAGGCCTGAACGCAAGAACAGAAATACCACCTGATTTTACCAGGGGAAATGACTACAATTATCCCTTATTCCCACATTCCCTTCGTAAGCCACAGTCCTTGTTACCACAGAAACAACTATAACCTCAAAGCAAAACTATTAAAAGTTTACAAATTGACAGGGCTGCAGCTTTTTGGCTTGCACCACCAAAGAGACGGGCAGACATAAAATGTTCATGTTTGCTCACTTGCTTTAAAAGCTGGTGAGGCTTTACTGACTGATTTGAATGGAAATTCGGTAAAAAGGAATGAGCAACAGAAGCAAAGGAAAGCCTTGTAGCTCTATAGACATGGCCAATGAATGGACTGGATAGCTTCTCCGTTAATTCTTTTGTTAATGCCTCTCATTCTCCCACACACATATTGTACCAACAATGAAAGGCAAGCAGCTTGCCGCAAGGTGAAGGTGACTCTTTGTATTTATTTTATGGGCGCCATAGCCTTGTAAGGCTCCAAAATAATCCTCAGCATTTAACCCATCATAATTACATAGGTGGGCAGCCACAGTGCGGCAATAGGTAGGATTTTTGTGTTAAAACATTGCTACAAGACCATTGTAAATCCCTGTTGACTCACCCTGTGCCTGTGTTTATAGTCTATACAGTAGACTGTCTTCGTGCCACCCTTCCAAAGAGTTTGCTGGTATCAAGGTGCCATTTTATGTTTGTCTTTTTTGACTTGGTGACAACCAATCTCTGCAATTCTTAAACTGTGACCCTTAGGTTACTTATGGCCTCCCTATGCATTATATTTTGCAATGGCTACGTCTAAATATCAGACTTTCTTTGGAGGAGTTCCAAGGAATCTCTCGTCTGAGTACATTTTTAATGAGACACAATATTTTCAGTGACACGACCACATTTTATATTGGTGAGCATCTAAATACATTCACAAAATATTTTATTATTATTCAGAATGCTTATAAATAAGGAGCAATCCTGCTTTTGAATAATAAATAGCATGTGAAATAATGGAATGTGTTTCACTTGTTGATGGAGGTTGGGTTTTTGACAAAAACTTATTTTTCCATCCATCCATCCATCCATCATCACCCGCTTATCCGGAGTCGGGTCGCGGGGGCAGTAGGCAAAGCCGGGTATTCCAGGCGTCCCTCTCCCCAGCAACGCATTCTAGCTCCTCCTGGGGGATCCCGAGGCGTTCCCTGGCCAGGAGAGATATATAATCTCTCCAGCGGGCTCTGGGTCTCCCTCGGGGTCTCCGCCCAGTTGGACGAGCCCGGAAAACCTCCAAAGGGAGGCGCCCGGGAGGCATCCTGATCAGATGCCCGAACCACCTCAATTGGCTCCTTTCGACGTGAAGGAGCAGCGGCTCTACTCCGAGCTCCCTCCGGATGTCCGAGCTCCTCACCCTATCTCTAAGGCTGAGCCCGACCACCCTACGGAGGAAGCTCATTTCGGCCGCTTGTATGCGCGATCTCGTTCTTTCGGTCACTACCCAAAGCTCGTGACCATAGGTGAGGGTTGGGACGTAGATCGACCAGTAAATCGAGAGCTTCGCCTTCCGGCTCAGCTCCCTCTTCACCACAGCGGTCCGGTGCAACGCCCGCATTACTGCTGACGCTGCACCAATCCGCCTGTCGATCTCACGCTCCCTTCTACCCTCACTCGTGAACAAGACCCCAAGATACTTGAACTCCTTCACTTGGGGCAAAGACTCGTTCCCAAACCGGAGGGAGCAATCCACCGTTTTCCGGCAGAGAACCATGGCCTCGGACTTGGAGGTGCTGACTCTCATCCCGGCCGCTTCATACTCGGCTGCAAACCGCTCCAGTGCGTGCTGAAGGTCACGGTCCGATGAAGCCAGCAGAACCACATCATCCGCAAAAAGCAGAGATGCGATTCTGAGGTCACCAAACCGGACACTCTCCTCACCTCGGCTGCGCCTTGAGATCCTGTCCATGAATACCACAAACAGGACCGGTGACAAGGGGCAACCTTGGCGGAGTCCAACACCCACCGGAAACGTGTTTGACTTTGTGCCGAGAATGCGGACACAGCTCTCACTTTGGTTATACAGGGACCTGATGGCTCGTAACAACGGCCCCGGTACCCCATACTCCCGCAGTACACCCCACAGGGTTCCCCGGGGGACACGGTTGAAAGCCTTCTCCAAGTCCACAAAGCACATGTGGACTGGATGGGCAAACTCCCATGACCCCGCCAGCAACCCTGCCAAGGTAAAGAGCTGGTCCACCGTTCCACAGCCAGGACGGAAGCCACATTGCTCCTCCTGAATCCGAGGTTCGACCGTCGGTCGGAGCCTCCTTTCCAGTACCCTAGAGTAAGCTTTCCCAGGGAGGCTGAGGAGTGTGACACCCCGGTAATTGGAGCACACCCTCCGGTCCCCCTTCTTGAAAATGGGGACCACCACCCCGGTCTGCCACTCTACAGGTACTGTCCCCGACCTCCACGCGACACTGAACAGGCGTGTCAGCCAAGACAGCCCAACAATGTCCAGAGCCTTCAGCATCTCAGGGCGAATCTCATCTACACCCGGCGACTTGCCACTGAGGAGCTTTTTGACTACCTCAGCAACTTCCGCCAGGGATATAGGTGCAGATTCCCCCGAGTCTTCAGGCTCTGCCTCTTCCACAGAGGACGTGTTGTTCGGGTTCAGGAGCTCCTCGAAGTGCTCTTTCCACCGCCCGACAATATCCCCAGTCCGGGTCAGCAGTTCTCCTCCCCTGCTGAAAACAGCCTGTTTTTATTTTTGTGTTTTTCAAAAAACAGCAACAGAACCTTTCTAACAGTTACAGTAACAAAGAAAACATCTTAGATTTGCATAAACACCAACAGCAGTTACACTGCCCAAACCAAACAATAAGTCAGTCTCAACAAGTATTTTATTCTTATTAAATTAAATTTATTTCACAGTAACTTAAAACAAGCTAATATTTTCTACTAGAGAGAAAAGGGATTTTAGGTCTTATTACAAGACTAAAGCACAGTGAAGTGTTAAGACAAATGTTTCTGGAGTGTACTGCCTTTGCTCCAGGTTGTAATAGCTGAAATAATAAGGTTATCATGCTAATGCAGGGGTCACAGCCCTTGCCTCAAGTAAGAGACTGCAGTTCATGCAGCCGTCTGGGCCGACGTTTCTAAAGCTTAATACTGCCCCACTTCCCAGCACTCCCACATACAGCAAAAACCCCCAAACCAACCCTGTACTTCTGCCCACGTCATACCACACACGCCCGGTCACCATCTTAGCTCCACCATTTCAGTTCTATAGGCTGTTCCACACATCAAACGTCTTATCTGGAACCTCTTCAAAAAGCTTTTCTGAAAGCCCTGTGGCTAAGGTACATGACTGGGACCCGGAAGGTTGGTGGTTCAATCCCCGGTGTATGCCACAATACGATCCGCACAGCTGTTGGGCCCCTAACCCTGCATTGCTCCAGGAGGGACTGTTCCCTGCTTATTCTATTTAACAAAATGTAGCAACAGTGGGGCAACAGGCTAAGATGCAGCAGACTTGCGGTTGCAGTTGCACACGATTCCTGGTCCTGCCAAAAAGCCGAGTTTGGCCGGCTCTCATGGACTTGGCTGGGTTAGTGGGATCGGCACGTTACAGCGCCCCGGAGCGCCTCGGAGTAACGGTCTAATTGAGACGAGACGGCTTGGAGAAGGAATGTCACTCTCATGATCGCAAGATCTTACTGGGCGAAGGGGTCGTAAGGCAGTGCATCCCCAGCTGGGACTAATTGGATTAGATAGGGTATGATTGGCTACCAAATTGGGAGAAAAAGGGAAAAATGTGAACAAATTCTTAATAAAAAAAGATTCCGCTATAAAGAACAATAACAAAAATAAAGTAAATAAATGTAACTTTAAAATTGCAACAACCTGTTGATTTGACTTAATTAATGCTGAAGGATGATTGACCCACGTTCTGTAATCTGCTGTATAACAAACGACTCCATTACAAACAAGTAGCATTTTTAATAGTTTAAATTAAGGACTGGAATCAGGGGTCCTAACTGCTTAAAGTCTGGATGCGTGGTCACTCGAATGAAACTTTGTCCGTCTAAAAAGAAACAAAACGCTCAAAGCGCCACAGCTAGAGCAGACAAGCCAAGCATGCAGTGTGTTAAAATACATTTACAGAAAGAACTTGAACATGTTTTCAACAACCTCATTTGTACAAGAGGTTGGCTGAACAAAACCAGCACATAAAGCGGGTGTACAGGAGTTTGAGAACCCCCAAAACTTATGAAGGCCTATTGTGGCTGTTTTGGCTGGACAGCAGTGTTTCTCAGTCCTCTCCACAGGGACCCCCTGCAGATCCATGTCTGTGATGTTCCACCTCAAGCTCACCTGCGTCACAGTGTGCCCGACCAAACATAGCAAAACAGAATTTTTTCCAACAGAAATGGCGGCGCATTGAACATCCTGTTGCAAAACTGCGGACTGACTGACGTAGCACGGTTTGCTCCTATGGGGTCTGAGAAGGCGTTTAAAGTGTAGGCCGACGTCATTACACCCCCCCGCCACACCCCAACGGGAGCAAACATACAGCTGATTGAGGTGCAACATCCAACACCAGGATGCGACTGGGGGTACCTGAGCAGAGGTTTGGGAACCACTGCTATAGAGTGTAAAATCTGAAGTGCAAAAATGGTAGCCTACATTTTACCTACACAGATCACCCTTTTTCATTCTTTGAAAGGAAAAGTTCCTTTTAAAGAAGTTCCTAAACTGCAGATATGTTATAAACTCAAGCCCCCAAGCTAAACTTCTTCAAATGGGTTTCACAGTAAATAGTCACCCCACTTTCCCTGTGTGGTGATGAAAAGTGCATGAGGGAGAGAAGGGAGGGGGGGCGGGGGGTTTGTGATAGCACACTGTACAAAGTAAATAATAACTTAAACAGAATACAATTACAAAGGAAATGCAGTAAGCCCTGAAACACTCTACCTCTGGTGTAAAGCTTCAACCAGAGTCTCTGGAACCTTCCACCTGCTTACATGCAGAACACCATACACACGTAAGGCCGGGTCCACACCAACAACAATACCTATAACTATAAATATGTCGTTTTAAAAATCGTTCAAACTCAAGTGGATGGTGGACTCCACGCCACAGCACGACTATAACGACAGACAGTGACGAATCGTTGGGATCAGAGCGTTCTTTTTCCAGCTAGATGAACGATAAAACACTGACAGCCAATCAAAATCCATCCAAATTTACAGGATGTCACGTGCAGAGGACATAGCCAAGAGACTATTTACAGAATGTTACCGTTCACCTGTGGCTGCTCACATCGTAATGGTTATAGTTATTGCTATAGTTACAATTCTTGGTGTCAATAACCCCACCAAACCCCACCCCTCACACAAACACACATTCATGAGTCTGTTGCTTCCGTAATCACACCCCCCAGCCGTAAAAACAACCAATAAATGAACAGTCCCAACCCCCCAATCGCAGTTGAGTGAGAGGTCATCTTTGCTTTTTCTGTTCCTGTTCCCTTTCTCCCACGCCCAGTGCTGATTGGCTCAGTGCTGGCCCGCATCACGGAGGCGACAGGCCACGGCTGAGATCAGTGCCGCCCCCTTTCCGCTGCCGTCCTCTGATTGGAGGAGAGACACCTTGCACTGAGGGGCCAGGTCCCGCACCGTTTGCAGCATTATGGTGGAGAAACTGGAGGGGACAGGGTATGGTAAGAACAGTACACACCATACACACACTACACACACACCATACACACCATACAAACACACACACTACACACCATACACACACACCATATACACATACTACACACACTAGACACACCATACACACACACTACACACCACACCACACACACTACACACACCATATACACACACTACACACACCATACACCACACACTACACTCACACACACCATACACACACACACACACGTACATGACACGAGTACGGTAAGAACAGCACACACACTACACACACACCATACACACACATGCACACACAAAGCCAGAGTATGGTAAGAACAGCATAGACACCACAGACACACAGACACACACACACACACACACAGACGGCGAGAGTATGGTAAGAACAGCACGCATACACACACTCACTTGCAAGCACACGAACACGGACAGACACGTGCCCACGCGCGCACACACACACACACACACACACGCAGGCGCACACACAAACACATGCAGACACCAGACCTGGGTCAAATATGTGATTGTTTTGGATTCAAAAACACTTACACTGAGTCTAGTGTATTGGAACCTATGGAACACTCTCAAAAAGTGCAAACCACACCTCTTTGTTGGTTCAATTACACCAGGCAAGATCAATCGAGCACAGAAAAGTATTTTAACGATTACGTATTTGACCAAAGTCTGGCGCAAGCCCACACTCACACACCCTCATGCACAATCCGACCCCCACACACTGACACACTGACACAAACCCCCACACACACTCTGACACACACCCCCACACACACACACTCTCTCATACACACTGTGACACACACTCTCTCATACACACTGTGACAAACACCCACACACACACACTGTGACACACACTCTCACACACACACACACACACACTGTGACACACACTCACTGTGGGTGCAGCTTGTAGAGAGTGCCGTCCACGCCCACGGTGACGCGCAGCTGGGCGAGTTGCCGGTTCTGGCGGATGCGCTCCACCACGGCGGCGAGCCCGGCCCCACACAGCTGTGCGGCGCGGCGGGAGACCACTCCGCACACCTCCCTCACCAGGACGCTGTCCTCACAGGTGCTGCTCGTCAGACCCAGGTGCTGCAGGATCGAGCGCACCTGCCGCAGGGCCAGCCGGTCGCTGTGGCAACCGGGGGGGGGGGGGGGGGGGGTCATATATTATATATCATATAACATTGCTGTGTCCCAAACGTTATGGTGCCCTGAAATGGGGGATTATGTATGAACAATGTTGTCATTTCTACATGGCGAAAGCAAAATGTACAAGAATGCCCTTTATTAAAATCTTGACAATGTGCACTTTAACCACGACATTCATGATAAATCTCAAATTGTAAGAGTACAGAGGCAAATAATTAAATGATGGGTCTTTGTCCCAAACATAACACTACACTGTCAATGATACACTACATTCTCAATGTAACACTACACTTTCAATTTCAATTACTCTCTACATGTATTTTCTGTTCATAATGTCCTTGCTTTTTTCTTGTACATTTCACTCTCATTTTCTCTCTATATTATTGTGGCATTTTAATGTGCTTTTGTTAATGTACGTACATTCATGTATTCTTTGTATGACGGTATTCACCAGGTGCCATCGTGTAAGAGAGGTTTGCTCTCAATTGAATTGAATTTGAGGTTATGGTTTGAAACCCAGGATTGAGAGAAAGAGCAAATACAAGTAGCAAGAGTGCAGTGTGTGATTGAGAGTGCAGTGTGTGATTGAGAGTGCAGTGTGTGATTGAGAGTGCAGTGTGTGATTGAGAGTGTAGTGTGTGATTGAGAGTGTAGTGTGTGATTGAGAGTGTAGTGTGTGATTGAGAGTGCAGTGTGTGATTGAGAGTGCAGTGTGTGATTGAGAGTGCAGTGTGTGATTGAGAGTGTAGTGTGTGATTGAGAGTGTAGTGTGTGATTGAGAGTGCAGTGTGTGATTGAGAGTGCAGTGTGTGATTGAGAGTGCAGTGTGTGATTGAGAGTGTAGTGTGTGATTGAGAGTGCAGTGTGTGATTGAGAGTGCAGTGTGTGATTGAGAGTGCAGTGTGTGATTGAGAGTGCAGTGTGTGATTGAGAGTGCAGTGTCGATTGAGAGTGAAGTTTTGACTCCTCTGACCGTACTTACTCTCTACCGTGTATTTGACCAGACTTATCTTCATGGCTGTACAACCGATCCTATGTGAATTGTACATTATCCAACCTGTTCTGTAGTTAGTTCTAAGTACTTTAGTCGGTTGCTTCGGATAAAATCAAATGTAATATATATACACCCACCAAGCACTTTATTAGGTATTTATTAGACTTATTTTTTAGACTTTTACTTTACTTTTATGGTTATGATGTGCTGTGTGTCCAGAGATGATCTTCTGCATACCACTGTTGTAATGTGTTGTTATTTACGTTACCGTCACCTTCCTGTCAGTTTTGACCAGTCTGGCCATTCTCCTCTGACGTCTCTCATTAACAAGGCTTTTCCGTCTGCAGAACTGCTGCTCACTGTATTTTTTTGTTTTGTTTTTCTGGCGCCATTCTTCATTGCAAGCTCTAGAGACACATGTGTGTGAAAATCCCAGGAGATCAGCAGTTTCTGAGATACTGAAACCACCCTGTCAGTCACCAACAATCATTCCACAGTCAAAGTTACTTAGATCACATTTTTCCCCTATTCTGATGGTTGATGTGAACAATAACTGAAGCTCCTGACCCATATCTACATGATTGTGTGCATTGCACTGCTGCCACAAAATTGGCTGATTAGATAACCACATGAATAAGCAGATGTAATAAAGAAAAAATGTTCCTAATAAAGTGCTTGGTGAGTATATATCTAAATGGAAACCGCTGTCTTCGCTGAGGTTTCATACTAACAGGAAGTAGTCCCACGCAGGCCGTGTACCTCTCGATCTGGGACAGGAAGCGGGTCTCAAAGATCCCGCGGGATTTGAGACGCTCGGACAGGTTGCCACGGAACAGCAGGCCCTTGGAGGTAAAGTCCAGCAGAACGTTCCTGACCACCTCCCCCAGGTACATTCCACTGATCATCTTCTCATATCTGCGCGGACGTGGAGAACTGGAGTTAGCGGTAGCCTCTGCTACGCATCACCCGGTTAGCGTTAGGTACAACTACACATCGCAGGGTTAGCATTAGCACCTGCTACGCATTATGTAAGCCTCTGCTACACATGCACTCCCACTCTCTTCCGTTCCCCTTCTCTGCCCCCCCCCCCCCCCCTCGCTCAGTCCCTCCACCATCTCCCCGCATCCCTCCCCTCCCCCCTCTCTCCCTCCCTCTCTACCTCTGTTTTCCGGGGTTGGTGGATAGCTCGTCCACAGCTCGGTCGAACACGGTGCAGAAGTCGTCGAGCTCGCCCTGGTCCCCGAAAGCGCCCCACTCCATGTTCACACACATCTGGCCCTCGTCTCCCTCCACCAGCTCCACGTTCTGCATCTCCTCCATGTAGCAGGCGTTCGTACCTGTGCCTGCAGGTGTCGCCGTGACAACAGAGCCATCAGTCAAACGCAGGGGCCCGAAAAAGGTGCCCATGCACATGCTCGTAAACACTCTCAGAAATAAAGTACCAGTCGTTCAAATTCAGATTTCCCAAATGTACCCTCAAAGTACAGTAATGTTCTCTCTGGGTACAAATTAGTACATTTTCCAAGCAAAAAAGGTACAAATTAATTATTGCTGGCTAGGGGTACAATTACAAGTACCTATAGGGTACCGCCCCAGCGGCAAGCATTTGCACCTTTTGAGGCACTTCTCTTTTTACCTTTATTTCTGAGAGAGCAAACACTCCGCACAGACCTGGGACTAACATTCATTCATTCATTATCCTCATAACGCCAGGATAACATCATCAATTGTAAAGCGCGTGGGATAAAACCATTGCGTAAATGCAGTCCATTTACAATTTGGCCATACCTCGTTTTCAACTTCATCTGAAAGGCATTGATTTGTTTGAACAGCTGCAGAAAACACTGCTATGCTGCATTTGGTAAATTTATTTGATGAAAAATGTAAATATACATATATATATATATATATATATATATATATATATATATATACATATATACATATATACGTTAAAAACCCAGAGAGTTAAAGAAATACATTTACTGGGATTAAAAGGAGGTGAATAAACATGCCATTTTCTGCTCTACAGCGCTTTATTGGCCTTATTGTGTGGTTCATGCATTTCTTTAACACTCAGGGTTTTAGTAAATCATTTGTGATTGGCTGTCTCGGTTTTATGCCACTTTCTCACACATCTTTGGTACATAAAGGCATGACTCTGAAAAGCCTGATTAAGCCTCGAAGAATGTGGCAGGATTACAATGTACTTTCAGATGTGATTATGATCGAATATTATATTTTACGTTACTTGGCTTATACCAGTAGCTGGGTTTCTTTCCACATCGATTTCCCGCAGGAATTATATACATCTTCAGACTCCATGTCCACCCACTAGTCCAAAACCACTCTCAAAAAAGGTTATTCCGGTTATTATTTTTTCCTTTTATTTTATTTTCCTACTTGCTGGTTAATATTGTGCCGGCGGAATCTCAGAAACCTGGAACTAGTCCTTGAACATCAGAGATGTATATTTACTGAAGTTGTGTAAAATCTATTTGTTTTGTGACCTTGACATACTTTTAGTCCGGTAGCAATGCCATCTTGGAAAACAGGTTTTTGGTGATAACGAGAACTATATGTCCGATCAGGACAAGAAAAGTATCAACTTGAAGCTTCTTTATATGTTTTCCCCTCTCCAATGAACTTGGAGATTTTACTTCACAATTCAGAAGGAAATATAATTTAAAACAATGTGTGAAACATTTGCTTCCTTTCTTCCTTAATAAAGGACAATTAATTATACCTGCTTTTTCACAGAATTAATGAATTCTCTAATAAACTCCACACTGCTATTATTTTGAACACACCCCTTTCAACTAATGAGTTAATTACTCAAAACAAGCAGCGTGCATGTCATGACAGTTGTATGTCATAGTGCAAGTAGGTGAGATGCATATAGCTATTCAATCTGAATATGAACATACTTTCAAGATGGATTTCAGCTTCAACAGCTGAGCATAATTTACTCATCTCAGTGTCCTAATATATCTACAAATTGACAGGGTATAGTTCCCTTGTGGTGAGTTATGGTCTACAAAAGGGACGTATATTGAAATTGGAATTGCAGTGCATTTGGAAGAAAAACAATCCAAGGCAGTAGAAGGGCAGGCTTTTTTCCCCCTGATCGCTCAGCAATCGGAATTACTATTTTTTTTTTTTTTTAAGATATTTTTAGGCCTTTTTCAGCTTTATTGGACAGTATATAGTATAGAGAGACAGGAAGAATGGGAGCGAGAGAGAGGGAAAGAGATGCGACAAATGTCAGACGGTCGGATTCGAACCGCCGACGTCGCGGCTCGCAATGAGCATGCGGTCAGTGCTCTACAGGCTGCGCCACCGAGACACCCACGGAGTTACTAGTTAGTGACATTTTTCCTTGGCAGTAGTTTAAAAAACCCCACTTCTTTACATGCCAGTAAGATTTGAAAATGCCCCTGGCAGGATCCAATTAATTCAGCCAATGCTTGTGAAAACATTACTTAATCTAACAGTTCTCATACAGAGTAGGTTGACTGAGCATGCAGGCTCATTTACAGTGACACCATGTTAATGTAATGTAATGTAATGTAATGTAATGTAATGTTAATTTCCAGCAGTAGCCTAGCCTGTGTGTCTTTGGATTTGGGAGATAAATAATCTATTTTATAAACATTAGTAATGCACACAAACGCTCAGAGAGAATCAGACCTGAGGTGCCGAGACATTGGATGGACAGACAGACGTCAAAGATAGCAGACAGGCAGACATGAGAGCAGCCCTACCCACGATCAGTCCCACTTCACAGTGAGGGTCCTCGTAACCGCAGGTCATCATCGTACCGACCGTGTCGTTCACCACGGCAACCACATCCAGATCAAACTCCTGGGGGGGGGCGAGTTTTTGGGACACGTATGTTTATTGCAAAAACCACCAACGTTACAAGTTGTTTGGGTCTTCTAATGAGACTTTTTAATGAGAATCAACTGTAAGTCGCTTTGAATAAAAGCGTCAGCTAAATGACTAATGTATGGTAATGTGATGTGTTGGATTTGGGATGCAAGGTCCCGTGTCACTTCCTGTCCGCTGGCACCCACCTCCCTCCGGTGGATAGCCTCCTTCATCAGGGCTACGACATCCTTTCCCTCACAGCCCGACGCCTTGAAGCCCTTCGTCCACCTCAACAGCACGCCCTGCGTGAGGAAGAGGAAGAGGAAGAGGGGGGAGGGGGAGGGGGAGGTCAGCGTGTCAAGGTACAGATGAACAAGCACAGTCCGTCTTGTTCAGAAATAGCAGAAGGTCAGGGATGGGGGCATTATTGTGGCTCACACCAGAGGCACTGGAACCCCTGAAGAGGCAGTCGCTTTGTCTGTGAGATCGCACTCATCCTGCGTTTGACCTGGTCCTGTTTGTCCTGGTAGTAGGGGAAGGAGGTGTGTGTGCACCGGCTAGTGTGTGAGAGTGTGTACGTCCAAGAGTGTGTGTGTGCGTGCGTGCGTGCGTTTAAGGGAGCATCTGACCTCGTCCAGCTTGTTCTGCTTGCAGGGGAAGGAGAAGGTGAACCCCAGGGGTAGCGACGTCCCCTTCATCCCCATGTACTCCAGGAAGTCTGCGATGCAGTGGACGATGTGGTCAAACAGCTGCGCAGACAGAGGGGGGGAGCTGTGAACCGGCTGAGAAGACAGGGGTCCCAGAGGTAGCAGCACCCTGAACCAAACGACAGCTCCAGTACTGTACAGAAAAAAAATCAGCTGGCACAAAAAGTTCAGATCGCTTCTTGACAATAACATCATTACCTGAGCAAGGAGCAAGGGCCACTGCGACATTCTCCTGAGCCGTGCAGCGTATAATTAATCAGCTCGTTATGAGAGAGCCAGGCTTTCATTAATCAGGCACAAGTGTCCTGCTCCCCGTCGCTAGGTCCACTTTAAATTCCACTGTTCACTTCAATAACTCGAGACTTGCCACACGCTGGGGACTCTTTCCAATCGCTTATTTTCACCTCCTCAATCCTTTCCTCGCTCCTTTCCCAACTTGTGCACTAGCTTCACCCATCGAGGAAGGTGAGAACAGCGAGTGAAGACGGGGAAAATCGGGAAAACGCGAATTAGGCAAACGGAATGCCCTTCTCCTTCGAACGTCAGTTGGAAGCCACGCCACCTCTCCCCATCCGACAGACGAGGCAGACGGGGAGAGGTGGAACCACAGGTTGACAATTTACACACACACGCGGTCGCGTTTTCCTTGCTAAAGTAAAGCTCGGGAGCCTCCTAACTTCCGGCTTCTAGCGCTCGAAAGGAACATTTAACGGGTTTGGAATTTCCTCGATCAACGTCCAGGTCAGGCGAAGAACAAGGAGACAGGAGGTGAAAAATGCGACTCGGTGACTCAGTGACGCAGCTGCAGTGACGTGTCAGCTCAGACAAAATGGCAGCATGGCGGCGAGGGCTGGGGGGGATTCTGAGGACAGGCCTGTGCTCCACCCTCAAAATGTACCACAGCCAAACGGTAAGCACTGTAAAGACCACTTTAAAGCAAATTGCCCATAATCGGGGTTCGGGATGATTGGTACACGAGTACACATTCGCAGCAGAATGCGCAGCTCACTTGAAATTGCACATAATATTGTACCTTGATCTTCACTCTTTATGCTATCCTTTTCCTCCGCTCTTTGAAATAGTTTTACTCAATGTCTTTTTTTTATAAATTACATTTTGCTTTTATAAAATTATGCCTTGTGTAAAGCGGCATTAGCTCAGGAGGTAAGAGCGTTCGTCTGGCAGTGGGGAGGGTTGCCGGTTCGATCCCCGACCCTGGATGTGTCGAAGTGTCCCTGAGCAAGTCTCCGAACCCCCAACTGCTCCCAACAAGCTGATTGGTAGCTCACAGGGCCTATTGCTGTTGGTGTGTGTGTGTGTGTGTGTGTGAGTGTGAGTGAGTGTGTGAGTGTGTGTGTGTGTGAGTGTCAGTGTGTGAGTGTGAGTGTGTCAGTGTGTGTGTGTGTGTGAGTGTGAGTGTGAGTGTGTGTGAGTGTCAGTGTGTGTGTGTCAGTGTGTGTGTGAGTGTCAGTGTGTGAGTGTGAGTGTGTGTGTGTGTGTGTGTGTGTGTGAAAGGCATCAATTGTAAAGCGCAATATAAATGCAGTGATTTAAATACAATTTACACCTTTATGTAAAGCACTTTGAACTGCCTGTGCAAAAGAAAAGAGCTATATACACTCAGTGAGCACTTTATTAGGTATGTATTAGAGTGTAGTAGAGTATTTGCAGACTCGAGTCTTCTGCAGCTGTAGCCTATCCACTTAAGAGAGTTATGATGCCCTTCTACATACCACTTTTGTAATGCGTGGTTATTGGCACTACTGTCACCTTCGACCAGTCTGGCCCTTCTCCTCTGACCTCTCTCATTAACAACGCATTTCTGCCCACACACCTGCTGCTCACTTGATGTTTTTTCCCACCATTCTCTGCAAACTCTAGAAACTGTCACACGTGAAAATCCCAGGATTCAAACCACTCTGTCTGGCACCAACAATTATTCCACTGTCAAAGTGACTTCACATTTCTTCCCCGTTCTGACATTTGGTCTGAGAAACAGCTGAACCTCTTGACCACGTCTGCATGTCTTTATGCACTTAGTTGCTGCCACACGATTAGCTGATTACATATTTGCATAAACAAGTTTGCGTGCAGGTCTACTTAATAAAATGCTCACTGGGTGTAAATTGACTTGACCTGTTGTGCATTCCGTAAGGACATAAAATGCATTTTATTTGTTTATTTCTGTGAGGCCACATTGCACCACCGTTTCGGGTTTTTTCCGTCCTCCATTTTAAACGTCACATGCGGGGCTTTTGTACCGAGTTGTCCTTTTGCTTGTGGTTTGGCGCCTCACAGAAAATCAGCAAAATACAGCTGAAGTGGCACTCTAACCCCTCTTCTTTTATTAAGAGAACATATCAGCCATTAGACTCCACTTCACTTTGGGACTTAAATTTGCAATTAATTTCATGTGGATGCATAATTTGGAATAATATCTTTCATCAAGGTATTCAGACCAGCGCTGTAATTAAATTGACACTACTTTCATATGAAATATTAAAGCAGATGTGACCATTACACATATAGCTTATTAATCAGTAACCCGGGGCAACTAGCTAATCTGCAGTACATTCATTCATGTGGTAAAGGTGTTTGTGTAGCGGTTAGGAGGGGAGGTTGCAGGGTGGTTGTAGCAAGGTTGTGGGAAGGTTACAGTGTGGTTGTGGGGAGGCTCAGGGAAGGTTACAGGGTGGTTGTGGGATGGTTGTAGGGAGGTTGCAGGGTGGTTGTGGGAAGGTTGCAGGGTGGTTATGGGATGGTTGTAGGGAGGTTGTAGGTGGTTACAGGGTGGATGTGGGATGGTTGTAGGGTGGTTGTGGGAAGGTTGCAGGGTGGTTATGGGATGTTGTAGGGAGGTTGTAGGAAGGTCATAGGGTGGTTGTGGGATCGTTGTAGGGAGGTTGCAGGATGGTTGTGGGAAGGTTGCAGGGTGGTTATGGGATGGTTGTAGGGAGGTTGTAGGGTGGTTGTGGGAAGGTTGCAGGGTGGTTATGGGATGGTTGTAGGGAGGTTGCAGGGTGGTTATGGGATGGTTGTAGGGAGGTTACAGGGTGGATGTGGGATGGCTGCAGAGCGTGTGACGGCCATGTGAAGCACAGTAAAGTAAGGGCACCTCCTCCCCGGTGCCGTGCATGATGTCCTGCGGAATGGCGTAGATCTTGTTGTGCATCTCCACACTCTTCTGCTTCCCGCTCCGAACCCGCACCAGCAGCACCCGAAAATTAGTCCCGCCCAGATCCAGAGCCAGGAAGTCCCCGTGCTCTGAGAGGGGTGAGCGTGCAAGGGTTTAACACACACACTATACACACTGTACACACACACACTATACACACTGTACACACACACTATACACCATATACACACACACACACTGTACACACTATATACACACACACTGTACACACACTATATACACACACACACTTCACAAACTATACACACACACTGTACACACACCATATACACACAAACACTATACACATTATATTACAGTTGTTTAGCTGAGAGGGCCTGGTCAAGGGCCCAACAGCTGCATTGGTCATATTGTGGCCACACCGGGGCTTGAATTACCACTAGGCTACAGGCTGCCCGCCTCCTCTCTCCCTCCCTCACCTGTCCCGTCCGGTGTGGACCTGACGAACGTAGGGAGCATCTTGACGGAGGCGTCTCGGTGCGTCTCCTTGGCCAGACCCCGGCTCATCTCCACCTCCATCCTCCTCTTCACCTCCAGCAGCTGCTCTCGGCTGAGCCGCAGGGAGTCCAGCACACGCTGCCGCTCGGCCTGCTGGGTAGCCAGCCGGTACGCCACGGCCGTCACCATGGCGGCGCCCTTGCTGCTGCCGGCCTCGGCGCGCAGGAAGCGCACGTCGCAGTCGGGCACCAGGAGGCGCAGCATCTTCTGCAGCCGCCGCGCAAACCTGGGGCGGGAGGCGGAGCGCCAACGCTAACGTACGCGCCCGCTGACATATGCCAACATGCCGCTAACACATGCTAAAATACGCGAACACACACTAACGTACTGCTAACGTACACGCCCGCTAACTTATGCTAACATACCGCTAACATACACTAACACATGCTAAGAAACCGCTAAAATACGCGAACACACGCTAACACACCGCTAACATACCGCTAACGTACGCATACACATGCTAAAATACCGCTAAAATATGCAAATTCATGCTAACATGCCACTAACATATGCAGAAACATAACATGTGGTATGTTAGCATGCATTTATATATGCAAACACATGCTAAAATACTGCTAACACAAGAAAACGTGCCAAAATACAACATAACATAACACGAACATACACAAGCACATGCTAACATACGCTAACATACACAGATGCATTCTTTCAGACATACACCATACACATTCTAAGTGAGTGAGCTCCATAAGTCTTGGGACTCACTCACTCACTCACTCACTCACTCACTCACTCACTCACTCACTCACTCACTCACTCACTCACTCACTCACTCACTCACTCACTCACTCACTCACTCACTCACTCACTCACTCACTCACTCACTCACTCACTCACTCACATCGGGTGGTTCTTGTACACCGATCCATCCACTCCCACGGTGGTGCGCAGTCTCTCGGCCGCCTTGTTGTCGCGGATCTGGCGCAGTACGGCGGAGAGGGTGGCCGAGCAGAGGTGAGCCGATCGCGTGGAAACGATCTGACACACCCGCTGCGTGGCCACGCAGTCCTCCGCCGACGGAGTCAGGCCCAGACCCAGCAGAACCTTCTCTGTGCTCAGCAAGCCCTCGTTATCTCTGAGAGAGACAGACCTTTTACATCACAGTACAGTACAACACAACACAATGTAATAGATCACAATACTCTCACATTCACAATACTCTCTTACACTCACAACACTCACACTCCACAATACAGCACTCTCACACTCCACAACACTCTCACACTTCACAATACAACACTCTCACACTCCACAACACTCACACTTCACAATACAACACTCTCACACTCCACAACACTCTCACACTTCACAATACAACACTCTCACACTCCACAACACTCTCACACTCCACAATACAACACTCTCACACTTCACAACACTCTCACACTCCACAATACAACACTCTCACACTCCACAATAAAATACTCTCACACTCCACAACACTCTCACACTCCACAATACAACACTCTCACACTTCACAACACTCTCACACTCCACAATACAACACTCTCACACTCCACAATAAAATACTCTCACACTCCACAACACTCTCACACTCCAAAATACAATACTCTCACACTTCACAACACTCTCACACTCCACAATACTCTAAGGCAGACCAGTGTGCAAGATGCAGTTCCCTTTTTTAAATTTAATTAAACACTTGATTTAAATAGAAAAAAGGGTTCTTTGGATTGCCTCCATAAGGACCCATTTTTACTTCTTCAGGGAAGCCTCTATGGCACGTGCGACAAATGCACCAGATCCCAGATCTAACAATTTCTCTAACCCAGGGTTCCTCTATGGCAGGGATCACGGTCCTCCCTTTACCTGGGAGTCAGGTGTGAAGGCAGTCCAATCAAATCAGTACCACCAATTACCCGAGAGTTTCATTGGATTTGACGGCCAGAGCTGTTGATCCCTACCTTTGGAGCCCTTACTTCTGAGGGAAATAAATTATAAATGAAGTAAGTAGCTGATGCGCAGTTCCTAAATGTTCCTAACTGCCTACAAACACATCGCTAAAACAAATTATATTATACATTTCAACCAGAGACCTTTCAGTTGGTTAGATATGATTTCTGTAGGTTAGATTTGCGATCGTTCTATTCTGCTGGGCTCTGGCGGCCATTTTGAGTTTGGGTGTGAAGTGAGACGGCAGGACTGACTTCTCGTTCTCGATGTCGAAGACGAAGCTGGTCTGGAAGCTTCCGGGGGCCAGCAGGTCCGGCGTGGTCAGGCCCTGGAACAGCAGGCCCTCCTGGGCCATCTTCACCAGGATGAGCCTCACCAGCTCCCCCATGTACATCCCGCTGATCATCTTCTCGAACCTGCGCAGAGAGGCACGGAGTCACGCACGACACCACGTCACTTCAACTCCACCACCCCCTCTCTTCCCCTGACTTTGACTATTTGTATACAAAGAGAAAGTGCCAGTCCAAGCACCCAAACAGGCAGCAGGACATCATTAGAAAATAGAATATGTACATCAAAAACAAAAGAATAGTAAAGATAAAAAAGAATAATAATCAATAAATAACTTCTTTTTTTTTTTAAAGCAGCCAATAAGCCAGCGAATTAAGAAACTGAAACATATAACACAAAAAGCCAAACAGAAACACACACAAAACAGTTCAATTCAAATTCATACGTATTGCGCTTTTCACTGAGGACTGCAAAGATGCTCTACACGCTGCAAAAAGCAGCGCTGTTAATGAGCGTTTTTAGTCTTGTAATAAAACTTAATGCCTTATTGTTTCCTCTCAAATAGATGATATTAGCTTGATTTAAGGTGCTGTTTTGACTGGCTTGACAAGTGACATTTTCTCGCCCCACTGGCAAATCTTGAAATGAGTCAGACTTTAACCAATATTTTTGTGTCACAGAGCAAAAAACTAATAGAAATAACATTTTAAGTGTAAATATAAGACTAGGATACTTAAGTTGAGACTGACTTTTTTAAAAAGTTTTTTGCAGTGCACAGTAACCGACTGGAAGACAAAAAAAGGGGAGATACCAGCCCTCAGCCCCCAGGTTGCACAAGGTAAAAAAAACTCCCTTGTGTGGAGAAAAAACTTCAAACAATGGCGTGAAAAAAAACTTCCCTAAAATCTCAGGAGCGAATGCCCATCCTCAGCTGGCCTACAACCACACTTTCATACAGTTACTGATCCTTTATTCCACACAGGAAGTCTCACCAAGTTCAAAACTCTAACTAACCCCCACAAACTCTCAGACCATGACGACATCAGTGCTCCATCAACATCCGTGCACAGATTGCCTGCGACCCGTTAATACTATTCTGTCTGCCCCCAGTCTTATTCTCCCAGATTGCTATGTATGCGTTTTTTGTATCGTTGTTGGTCAGACGGGGAGAAACGGACTGTGAAAAAGGGTTCAGAAGAGGAATGTTGTTCTGGTGAGACCACGGCCACGGAGACACTGAATTGCTCTACCGAGCGTAATTCTCCCCAACGCCCTTGGCCCGACCAACGAACAGGACGACCTGCCGTTCCTCCCTCATTCCTGCAGAGACAGAGGGAATTGCTCTGTGCCACGCTTCGTCAAGGCCTGGCTGGGTGACAGAGCACCCGACCTGGCTCTAGAGCAGCAGATCTTCACCCCCCCCCCCGCTCTGCACAACACAACAGCCCAGCGCAGGAAGCTGGTGGAGGGCTGGACGCACTGCTGCCAGGTTAATTGGCTGTGACCTCCATTTTGTGTCCAAGGTTTTCCATTCTTGTATCCGCCTTAAGGCCCTCCGAATGTCGTCAAGACGCCTTTCACACTGCAAACTGCTTCTCTGCCCAGCTCCCATTAGAAAGTGGAGGTCCATTAGTACCTGTCGGAAATCTAAACACTGAACTCTTCACAAGCCTGTTGCCCTGTCTAATTATACTGTGCAATTGTACTTTATTGCTCTGGTCTCTACTACACTTTATTATTTTATCCTTTTTTTAGACATTTGCATTGGTGTTCAACTGCATCTGGTATGAATCCACATCCAGTGAACTGTGGTGTACCTTTGAGCCGCACAGCACCAAATTCTGCTGAAATGGAAATAAAGTATTGAATCTTGAATAATGGAATACAATAGCCTACCAGGAGGTTCTTTTTTAGCCTGAGCAGTACCTACATCACCAAAAGTGCATAACACTGCGGTGGCACAACAGTGACAGCAATTTAAAAAAAATTGAACGCGGATAAAATTGTCCTTTTACCCTTTAGAATGGTTAGAACGGTTAGAACGTCCTTAATCGAACATTCTAATGCTGATGTCACTACTAGCCTGTCACTCACAGCTGCTTGCCGGGGTTGAGAGATCCGGCGTCGACGTCCCGATCGAACTCTGTCCGCAGGTCCTCCAGAGCGTTGTCGTCCCCAAAAGCGCCCCACTCGATGTTCACACACATGCGCCCCTCGTCCCCCTCCACGCGCTCCAGGTGACGCATCTGCTCCATGTAGCAGGCGTTCGTCCCCGTGCCTGGAGGTACGAAGCAAAGCACAGCAAACATGGACACGGAGGACACAAACTCAAGGAGCAAAGAATATGTCCATTTCATCTTTATAGAGAAGCAGGAACAGTCCACATTTTTAAATGTGAGGGCGACATTAGCTCAGGAGGTAAGAGCGGTCATCTGGCAGTCAGAGAGTTGCCGGTTTGATCCCTCGCTCTGGGTGTGTCAAAGTAGCCCTGAACAAGACACCTAACCCAAACTGCTCCCGACTGATAGGTGCCCTGCATGTCAGCCTAATCCTTTGAATAATGCAATAGTTATAGCTGTGTGAAGATAAGGTTATCTTCAGGTTAACAGGTAAACACCAATGTTCTCCACTACTGTACCTCACTGTACATAAAGAGCATCTGCCTCATGATTGCAGTCTAATGTAAAACCAGCCATCTATCCAGGAAGCCGCTAGTTGGTTAAACTATAACAAGCCATAGTATCTGGTTCATCCCGAAACGTCAAGAAACTGACAGGGCTTGTTAGCCACGTAGCCTACGTGAAACAGCTCTGCCTGGGCTCTGTGATGCTAATAGCGTCGGCTACATCTGCCTGCTTCATACATAGCTGTAATGTGATTGGACACGGTAGGAAAGGTCAGCTTCAAATAAGGTAAAAGTTTGAACTATTTGAACCCTGTAATGGCGTGACGCGTGTTGAGCGTGTGAAAGCTCTAGGGTCACTCACCCACGATGAGGCCGATCTCGCAGCGCTGGTCGTCGAACCCGCAGGTCATCATGGCCCCGACCGTGTCGTTGATCACTGCCACGATGTCAATGTCGAAGTCCTGCCGGCAGATATTACCGCCCAATTAGTGGCCTTGCCGTCAACCCAAATTAATACTTTAATATGCGTAAATGAGAGTTTTTGATTTTTGCTGAAAATTTGCATTCCTGTAACTCCACGTCAGCCCAGGGCGTGAAAGCACAATGGGCCAGAAATACCCAACTGACCTTCCACTTAATGAGGCCAATATATAAAAGAATATGAAATACGAAAGGGCAACTTAACAGCGACCACTGCATTAGCAAAGCTGCAGGTGTGTGTCACTGCAAAAGTAAATTTTGTCTTGTAAAATCTACTTCAAGTAGAAAATACTAGCTTTTAAAAGTTCGTTTTATTTGTCAAGCAAAAAGTATCTTACCCCATTGGCAAATATTGAAATGTGTAAAACTGGCAATATTCACCTCACAGGCAATATTTTGTCTTATTTAGCAAAAAGGTAATAGAATTAAGATTTTAAGTCAAAATACTAAAGACTAATATGCTTGTTAAAACCTAAGATTTATTTTGTTTTGTTTTTTTATCAGTGTTCCCAAACCCAGAACCTTTTTATGGGGAACTAGCTAACCCCTCTGACTGCAAGAGCCAGATCTCCAGATCTTTTGTCCTGTGAGGTCCATCATGGGGTGAACAAAAGGGTCGAACTGAGACTTTACAACCTCTGGTCACTGTATCATGGCTAAACTGGGGCTTGAACCACCAACCTTCCGGGTCCCAGTCATGTACCTTGGTCACTACGCTACTGGCTGCCCCTAGCCTGAAGGGTCCCTTCTCAGCTGACTTCTCTTCTCTCCTCTGTTCCCCAGTGGTGGAATGAGCTCCCAGCTACACACAGGACAGCCCAGTCACTGTCCAGGCCTTCTCAGAGACCAAAGTGGCACCTGTTCAACCTCACAAACTCTGACCCCTACCACACCGCAACCCTGAAACCAGAGCAGTACTCCCCCAGGTGCTGGACGCATCCGTATCAACCCACAGGTACAGTACCCGTTACACTACACACTCAAATTCCCTTTCGTGTCCTTACAGAGGTCAGATGAACAGCTACAGTACAGTACATGGAGTGCTCTACCCTGATTGCATTTGTTTTTCAGGTTATCATTCAGCTAGCATGGAGTGTAGAGTGTGCTCGCAAATACGCTGCAAAAAGGAATGTCTGACCAAGTGTCTCAGCCTTATAATAAGCCTCAAGTCAAAAATGTTTACTTAAAGCTTTGACTCATCCTGAAATTAGTCAAACTATCGTACCTTATTGCCAATATTTTGTCTTATTTAGCCAAAAGAAAGAAAGATTTTCAGTCTCAATATAAGACTTGTTGAGATGGGCCTATTTTGTGTTGACACATAAGATTGGGCATTGCAAAATTTGGGTGAAAAAGGGGGGGGGGGGGGGGGGGCATTTTTTTAAATCCCCAAATACTCACCCCCCTCTTCTTGATGGCCTTCCTCAGCAGAGCAACCACATCCTCGCCCTCCACCCCGCTAGCCTTGAAGCCCTTTGTCCAGGACACCAGGTAGCTCTACAGACAGCGGTTTCCAAGGAGACACCATGGAGACGGTTACGCGCATTCCGAGCATCAAAACAACTGTCATTTGCGTGCGCTATCATAACTGACTATAACTACATAACTAACTATCATGCTGTTTTCCCTTGATGTATGGATTCACCCCCCCCCCCCCCCCCCACCCCTTGCCTTCATCACCTCGTCCAGTTTGGTCTGTTGACATGGAAACGAGAAGGTAAAGCCAAGCGGCAGTTTCTTTTCCTTGATGCCCATCCGCTCCCGGAAATCAGCCAGACATTCTGCGATGTGGTCAAAAAGCTGTGGGGGGGGGGGGAGGACGGGGCCACACACACACACACACACACACAGACAGACACACAGACACAGACACACAAACACACACACACAGCCAGACACACAGACACACACACACAGACACAGACACACATAGACAGACACACACACACAATTAAATGGGAACCGAAACGCAGATGACAAAGTTCAAAGTTCAAAGGTCAATGTCACTTTGAAATTTCCATCGCCTTCTCCCCATTTTTCTCGTCTTAGCCTCTCCCATGAAGCTCCTGATTTAAATTAAACTGTGTGAATCGCACATTAGCCTTCTTCCGCTCTGGTTAAAAACATCACTGGACAGTGCAGATACACAACAAGACTCCGGTGCTATTCTCAGAAATGGAAATGCATCACTGAGTCATTTCATTTCCATGTGACAGAATTGCAAAACATGAAGACATGTGAAGAAATAAAATACAATTGAATCAAATTGAGGAAATGGGGTAGGTGCAAATGTGATACTGATGTGTTATATTACACAACCTAATTTCCCAGTACAATGTTGAAACTGGGTTGAAATGACGTCATATTAACAGTACATAAAATAATGACACACAGGCCATTCAGCCCAACAATGCTTACCATTTTCCTACCAATAAAGTGTACTTAGTACGCTCAGTTTACCTACAAACTAGATAGTACCTAGCCTGGTAGAAAACCCACATCAAGCCTGGTCTTGAATCAGATTAAACTTATAAAAGGAAGTCTTTCCTCATAAGTTTTATCTTTCATACCAGGAATCAATTTAATTCTCCTTCTTTTCCAGGGCCTCTACATCTTTCTAGAACTGCAAACAATACTCTTAAGTGTTGCTGAAAGAGGTATTGTATAGGACAAGTATAACGTCCAAAAAACAAAATGCATATTATTACTGTACTGTAGCAACATTTGGAAAATGCCCTGTCTTACTCTTCCACTGTCCTGTCCCTTCCTTCCTCACCCCCTCACCCTCCCCACCCGCCTCACATCGGAGCCACACCCCTTCTTCAGGTGTTCGGGAATGTCGTAGATCTGGTTTTCCATCTCCACCCTCTGCTTCCCGTTGGACGAGACCTTCACCAGCAGCACCCGGAAGCACGACCCTCCCAGATCCAGCGCCAGGAAGTCCCCCTTTTCTGGAAAAGCGGAGGGAGACGCACACACTGCCATTAACGCATAGGAGAGAGAGTGATAGACAGAGAGGGAGAGAGAGAGGGAGAGAAATACAGACAGAGAGAGGGAGAGAGAGTGTGCAACTGCAACACAGAAAATCAATATGGTAGGACTCCAATTGGAGACATTGCAAGGGCACTGTAACTCAAACATTTATATATGATCTACTACTACTATGTTTGACTAGTTTCATTTACATAACATTTCTGTGTCCCAAACATTTCTGTGTCATGTGTCACATGCACTTTAACCACATGTGAAATCTCAAATTGTGGAGTACAGAGGCAAATGAATTAATGATAGGTCTTTGTCCCAAACATTTTGGAGGTCACTGGAGGTATGGCATTATTATTATTAGTATTATTATGGCATCTCTGAATCAAAGCAGATAACAGTGCATAAGACTGCTCTCCTCTTTAAATAATACTGTTCAACAATGTCTAAGTGTGCCGGTGCAGAAAGAGAGGAGGCGGGGAGTGTTCTGTAACCTGAGGACTGGGATAAACAGCAGGAAGTAAAGACATGAAGCACAGTGGCTTGTGAAACAGGAAGGACAGCTCCAGGTGGTGCGCGCCTCTTAACGGAACAACCAAGTTTAATCAGCCAATAATGACCAGAGTCAACAGAACAGGCAAATAAAAACCTGGCTGGCACTCCCTGTCAACAGAAGCCAACTTCTCTCTGTGCTGCACACCACTACAACGACTCACTCACACCGACACACTCCCTTTTCTACAGAGGCCTGTGCTATATTCCACTACAACTACTCACTCACACCGACACACTCCCTTTTCTACAGAAGCCTGTGCTATATTCCACTACAACTACTCACCCACACCGACACACTCCCTTTTCAACAGAGGCCTGTGCTATATTCCACTACAACTACTCACCCACACCCACCCTTTTCTACAGAGGCCTGTGCTATATTCCACTACAACTACTCACTCACTACTCACACACATCTACACACTCCCTGTCTACAGAGGCCAGTTTCCCTCTGTGCTACACTCCACATGTCCCCGGCAATTTTACAGACGGGTATAACAAACTCAACAATACACTCACAATACCCCCCCACCCGCCCCGGTTGTACCCTTGAGCAAGTTGCTTCATCTGAATGGCAAGTTGCTTCATCTGAATGGCTTTCTACTCGTAGCGCCACCCATTGGGGTGGAAAAAAGGCTAGAAGAAGAGGCAAGAAAAATAAATGAAGACGGGGAAATCAAGAAGAGGTGAATCAGGCAAATGGAATGCCCTCGCTCCTTCAAACGTCAGTTGCAAATGCGGCGGATGGGGAGAGGTGGATCCACGGGTCAGTCTTTACACAAAAACACTTCCACAAAGGATGTGCGGACACTCGACCGATTTCCAGGTCAGGAGCAAGGCAAAGAAAGAAGACAAATTAAGTGATGACCTCCGCAGAAAGGAGAGGGACCAGGCGGACTCTCCGTACCCCACCCTCACCTGTCCCGTCGGGGGTGGACCGGACAAAGGTGGGGAGCATCTTCACACAGGCGGTGGTGTCCCGGCCCAGGCCTCTGTCCATCTCACGCCGAAAACGCACAGACACGTCCACCAGACTCTCGTCAGACAGACACAGGGGATACAGGTACTTATCCACCTGAGAGAGAGCGAGAGAGGGGGGGGAGAGGGGGAGAGAGAGAGTGAGAGACAGGGAGAGGGGGACAGAAAGAGAAAGAGAGAGAGAGACAGAGAAGCAGCATGAATCTTCACCACAGCCTTTAAATAGCCCAACACCATGACATCAAACACAGAAAGGCTGCTGTAGAACCTGCTGTTTTTGGTGCGTTTCAGCATTTAACACACCGACTTGTTTTTGAGGCTGTCGGATAACTAGTCTGAATACTGCCTTCGAGAGACATTTTTGATATTAGTTTAGGAAACTCTCTCATTGCCCATGTGTTTAAGTTGACCCTGCTCTTAAACCAGTGGCTTGGGAAATAGCACATTCATATTGTCATATCGAAAGAGACTGAAATAAAAAGTCCTGCTTCTAACAGCATAAGGGAGATTTCGTAAGTATATTGTCAGATCCAGCTATTTGCGTTACTGCCACCTTCCTGTCAGCTTTGAACAGTCTGGCCCTTCTCCACTGACCTCTCTCATTAACAAGACGTTTTTGCTCACATAACTGCTGCTCACTGGATTACTTAGTTTTTCACACAATTCTCACAATATTCTAGAGACTGCTGTGAGTCAAAGAGTTCCTCAAACCACCCTGAGATATTCAAACCACCCTTCTGGCACCAAAAATCATGCCAAGGTCAAAGTCACTTAGATCACATTTCTTCCCCATTCTGCCATTTGGTCTGAAAAACATTTGGAACCCGTGACCATGTCGAAATAATTTTATGCATTTCGTAGCTGCCACATGATTGGCTGATTAAATATTTGCATTAACAAGTTAGTGTACAGGTCTATATAATAAAGTGCTCAGTGAGTGTATGCGTGTGTGTGTGTGTGTGTGTGTGTTTCGTGGTGCATGAGTGTGTTTTTTTTTGTCAACACAACTTCTTCTACCGCTGCTGATATCACTGAACGAGGGATAGTGAGCTTCCTCTTGAGCATATCCGGGAAGGCCCTGAAGCAGCGCTGCTTTTCAGCTGAAGGCAGGGCACGAGTTTCCATATGAAAATCCAGCCCAGGCCTCGCGCTTTCAGCACTGAATCCCACAAAGCAAAAACGGATCTTGTGACTACACTCAAGTCTGCACTCACCAACCTATAATAATGGTTCACAATGATTCCAAGACCACCACTGCTGCCCCTACCTGGTTTGGACCAGGTCTTAAAAATGAGAAACATGTTCTTCCAAGCACACACACATACACACAGTCAGGCACGTACATGCACTAAAAGCACAGAAACACATTAAAGGCACGTACGCTACAGATACCTAGACATGCTAAAAGCGCACATGGAACCAGTGTCCAAGTTTTAAATTAGACACACACACCGCTGGCACACACTCACATACACACACCGCGGACACACACACACACAAACAGCAACAAAGAGCCCTTCAGAACACAGCTTTCAAGAACGGCTGTGACTCCTTTCACTCTTTCTCTCCCTCACTTGAGTGAAAGTCACACACAGACACACGCACACAGACACATTTTGTAATGAGCCCTGCTCTTGAGAAAACTATAACTGCTGGGACCGTGAGGAGTATCTCGCCAAGGCCGGTACTGGGAAAACAAGGAACAGAATGTGACTGTGGTCAGAAGATCCAGCTACGAGTAGAAAATACAAATATATAAATCTATACGCCACACCAAGCTGGGCACAGATTTCAACCAAACAGGAGCCAACTTCACAGCATTAATCTCTGTAACCCGAGCAGGCAGGGTCAGAGAAACTCGAGCAGCTACAGACAGGAGTATAAAGCCTTACTTTATGAAGCCCAGGGGAAGAGGAAGGCAAGGCTGCAATGCCGGAGGGAGCAGCTAACGCAAAATATGTTCTCACAATGTCAGTGAAATATTATGTCAATGCTAATAACATTTACACAACACTGCAAGAACGCTTTGTGCTAGTATGGGGGAGTACGTGGATGGAAAATGCTACGAAACATAACCGGATGCTGGATGTAGCATGTACCCAAGACAGGGAAAAGAGGTCCAGGAAGAAGGGGGAGACGAGCATGAGAGAAGAAGAGAGAGAGACAGAGAGAGCCAGAGAAAGAGAGAGTGCGAGTGTATTTGTGTTATGAAATGTTTGCGGGAGCTGGGGCAACTTCAGTAGGTCGCCCTGGAGACTGACAGGTGACCTACGCGGCTACGCTAATGCACTGACGTAAAGCTGGACGGTGCGGCCGGTCCCTTATAGTGTTACAAACCCAGTCCCCACCACCACCAACCAGCCAGGCCCGCTGGTCTGGGACTAATAATATAGTATAATAATAATAACATGTTTTCATCTTATCTAAAGTCACTTACAGTTAATTAGACTAATGCAGGGTTAAGTAACGATCAGCAGCTGTAACTATCTTATTGTGGCCACACCGGGCCTTGAACCAGAAACCTTCCGGGTCCCAGTGATGTACCTTAGCTGCTAGCCTATCGGCTGCCCCTGCCAGCTCCTTGATCCACATTGGGTAGCAGTGAGGAACTGAGTCATGTTAATATTATCGTTTAAGAAACATTTCATAATTGACAACTGTATTATCATTTGCAGATAGAGACAATGTAATTTGCATGTCAATATGACCCAGATAAGGCCATTGCAGTGTTTTCTATTCATGTCTAAATGACCACAAAGTACAATATCTTGCCTGCAACTGGTACAAACTGCCACTGCCAGACTGCTAGCCAGAACAAATAAGAGAACACATATAACTCTAATCAGGCCATCACTGCAAGTTGCACCACTTACTTTTAGAATAGATTTTAGTATTTTATTCAAGCTCTGTGGGGCCAAGTCCCTGAGTACATCTCAGATGACTTGTGTGTCTTATGTACCTCCTCAATTTCTACGCTCAATAAAGAAAGGCCTTCTTTTTGAAACTGAAACAATTGGAAAATAAAAGGTAATCAAGACTGTTCTGTACATCCGAGTTGCTGAGACATTATATACTTTTAAGTCATATAGGCATATTTTGACATATTCTGACATATTCAGTTATGTTAATGAAAATATGTGCAGAATGTGTCAACCAGTAACGTTAACTTACGGGTAGACACGAACAACGAACAACGAGCAATAATATTCAGACGGACTGAGGATACAGCGTTTCATTTGACGATGTAAAGTGAGACGCTTGTCGCTTTGCTCATGATAATATAACTGGGAATCGGAACTTCCCGTTTTAATCGCAAAGCTACTTGGAAAGTACCGTGCAAGTCGTGCATCGTCGGACCTGGAGCGGAAGGGAGGACGCTGTCACAAAAGTGACGCACTATTTAGTGAATATCAGCCGGGGTCACATTACAAGAATCCCCGTGGTTCAGGGGCACTGCTAGGGAGTCGTGTCGTCGTGGCAAGGATTGCTAGTGATGTTTAGGGTTTATTTAGAAAGTGATAACTGTTCAGAGTTTGACGTTGGCAGCCGAAAAAAGTGAGGGAAAAACGTTAGCTACCAAGCTAGCTAGCTATATCAGAGAAGAGGAAAGTATTTAGCAACCGATTAGCAATTACCAATCCTAGCAAACTAGCAATGCGACTTCTTCCGCATGATTAATGTTAGGCCTGTATCATTGGCTTGTAAGCTTTAGGTAGTAATGTATAGGCATATTATTATAAGTTGATAAGTGAAACATTTTACTGAGGTTACGCAGATGAACTATGCTACTAAACGTGACAAGGTGAGAAAGGGCGCGTTTGTCTCGAGTTGGCTGCCTCAGTTTACAGCCGTTCTGTAGGGGAACACGATGCGCTATGGTTGTGGTGGCAACTTGAACAAAAAAATAAAAAAATCACATGACAAAATTAATGTGTTGCTGTTCTATACGTACTGTATAGCGAGCCAGTTACCCCCGCTGAATACGAATAAATATATCAAACATATTTTCTTTAAAGATAACTTCACCATATCGTGTCAGAAGCTCCTTGAAAGACTGAGGTGACTTTATTTCACTGTCACTTAGAGGTCACCCAAGTTGTTCTAGCGCTAGCTAGCTGACGTACTTACTTTTTGCACCTGGTCATGGTGGAGTTCCGTGAAATAGTCGGCTAAGAGATGGGAGGCGATCATGGTCCAAATGTCTTTCTTCGTTTATCTTTTTTGTCTCCCCCGAGTTCAGATCGCTGCCCGCTTATTCAAGCATGCAGCTAGGCAGATTATTAATTAGTCACTGTTTTAAAAGAAACCTGCTAATTTTAGGACTAAAAATCTAACGTGAACAATTCCCCCTGCTTTACGAAGCCGGTAAAAGGTTCACAGTTTCGCCGACGTTAAAACTACACGCAGTTAACTTCCACATGAAACTCTAGCAGTCTCCGCGTCGTCGCGGTCTTGGCTGCTGATTGGCCACAAGCAAGGTGTGGTTCCCTGGAGTCGACCGTGGCGCCACTCCAGCAGAAGTTTGGCGAATTTTATAATGCACAAGTTAATTGAAGGAATGTATACGCTCACTGAGCACTTTATTAGGAACACCTATACACCTACTTATTAACGTGTAGCAGCAGTGCAATGCACAAAATAATCTCCATCAACCATCAGGGAGGGGAAAAATGTGATCTGAGTGACTTTGACTTGTAATTGTTGGAGTTGTTTGAGTATCTCAGAAACTGCTGATCTGCTGGGATTTTGCGCACAACAGTCTCTAGAGTTGCTGAGAATGGTGTGAAAAAACAAAAAGCATCCAGTGAGCAGCAGTTTTGCAGGCAGAAATGCCATGTTAATGAGAGGTCTGAGGAGAATGGCCAGACTGGTCAAAGCTGGCAGGAAGGCGACAGTAACGTAAATAACCACACATTGCAACAGTGGTATGCAGAAGCGCATCTATGAACACACAACGTGTCAAACCTCCGAGTGGATAGGCTACAGCAGCGGAAGATTTAATAACTTAAAAAAATAAGTCTAATAAAATACCTAATAAAGTTCTCACTGAGTGTAGATCAAAATACATTTTATATTGTTTTGACCACATGAAACTGTTAACTATAGTTATATGTCGCTTATACGCCATTGTCTACCCGCAAAGCTCTTGAAGACTTTTATTATATATATATTTTTCTTTTTATTATAGGATGTACTGATAAAGTCTTTCAATTTATTTAAAACATTCTTGCCCTCAGTTACTTATTAAGGCAGTTTGTCAGAGTTGGTTATGTGAAATCTTAGCGCTATATTTAAATTCAGGGACTGTTTCCCGGCTATTATAGTAGCACACCATCGACTAGTGGGGCAACCACTGAGTCTATCCTACGATAAGGCATTGTCAGTTAGTTGGGCAGCTTGTCCACACTGCTCAAAGCCCAGATCCCTACACTGACTAAGATGGCAGGGAGGATTATGGGGATGCCCATGTACCCTACACTCTCTCAGACATCTTTGTGCAATCTAATCGAGACCAACAGGGCCTCCTCATGAAGTAGTAGTTAATTCAATCCAGAAAGATTAATTGGGTGTCTTTATGCAAATATTATAACCATACATATCCTTCTTTCAATAATGCTCATTTGTAAGCACCTGGAGGTGCATGGATGGATGGATACAAAGACAGACAGTAGATTGATAGACAGACTGACAGATGGACAGATAGAGTATGAGGGGTGATGAGTGCATGTTTATATTTAAAGTACATGTATATTCTGATCCAAGATAATCTTTTCCCTTGAGAGGCAATAAAGTGAACTTCACTATACCTCATTACTTCAGACAAATGTTTTGCATTGATTGTAATTTACACAGGCACCTAGTCTGATAATTAGATGGTATTTTCAAGAGAACAAAATGTGAAAGGGCATTAAAATAGAAACATACAGTATATAAAAACGGTTCTATGAAGTCTAATTAGCAAGGACCCATTCAGCCAGTCTGAATGAGCAGTGAATAATAATCTACCTCACCGCCGACATTTAATTACTGTGACTGACTGAGCAACAGAGGTGTACAGAAATACCCACCTACTGGGATTGGTCAATACTGTAAGCATAGATTGTGTTCAATTCAGTTTTATATTACATTTCTACAGTGCGGTCCATAAGTATTTGATTTGTGGTACAATGGTTTGGCACTGTACTCCAGCACACTAAATTTGAAATGAAACTATGAATATGAGGTTAAAGTGCAAAATGCCCCCTTTAATTTCAGGGTAATTACATCCATATCGGGGAAACCATGTAGGAATTTTATACCCCCTGTCGGGGGTCGGCCACATGCCACTTCGAGCCCGGTAAGCCCTTGAAGACTAGCCAAGGTTTATTAAGGTTTGTTTAGGCAGACAGGACTGGAGTTAGTCATCGGTCTGCAGGGTTAATTTCGTTCCCCCTCCCCATTCTACACTCCATCTCCCTATCATTTACCCTGTCAGGGTCTGACCCTATAGTGGGTCGTAACAGTAGTATAGTATGTATGTGTGCATAGTGTATGTATGAATGTCTGCTAGCATGAGAATGAATATTGAAAGGATGTGTGAATATTGAAAGGATACGGCGTTTCATTATTACATGTATTCAATCTCTTTTATTTGACAACTCAATGCATTTCTGTAGCTTTTCTGTTAATGTGTGTTAACGAGTTAACCAGGGAGGCTAACCTTTCCGCATTAAGGCTGAACTCCGTCTTTCTCTGTGCTAGTACCTATGGAGGATGTATACAAACATACATGTATGTTATACAAACCTGCAAACCTGCAAGGTTCGATCCCCGGCACAGCCATTGGTGTCACGTTTGGTTATGTTATTGTCATGTCACATATTATGTTAGTCTAGTATCACCACGTTTTTATGTTTCATGTCATGTTATGTTTCATGTTTAGTTGTTGTTATGATTTAATTGTTAGTCTTGCCATGTCATGTTATTTAGTTTATTGTCATATTTCGCAAACTTGTTATGTCACAATTTATGTTCCATGTTGGTCATTGATTAGCATACACTTTTTCATGTCTTTCTGCAAATCTTGCATTCCTGCTTTCTCTCTCTCCCTTTCTGTCACTTACACCCTAATTGTTTCAATTTCCCTTGTCTACTTACTAATCTACTAATGCTAGATCAGGATTGGGTAATACTAACATTCTAATCATGTGTTCATGTTACCTTACGTTTCTTGTGCATTTCATTTACTAATTTACTAATGCTAGGGCAGGATAGGTTTATTACTAACGATTACTAATTACCTTGTTAACTTGTCAATCCTCCACACCTGATTTCCATTCTCTTGCTGCTCTCAAGCTAATTGTCTACACCTGTCTTCACCTGCATATAAAGCTCAGTTTCATGTCTTATCTTTGCAAAATTGTTTGCCTCCTGTTTGTCAGGGCATAGTTTGAGTGGTATTGTCAAGCCATTTGGCTGCCCATTATGATCCAAGCCTGTTTATTGGCCATTGTTTATTGACTTCTGTTTTGTTGACCATCGCCTGCCTGTCCCATGACTTTGCCTGCTGTTTTTGTGCTTTTGCCCCGCGGAGCAGACTTCGGTCTTGACTCTTGCACCGTCATTGACCCTGAACCTGCCTACCGTCCGCCTGTACTTCTGCCCCGCTGACAGCTTTCCTGGCTACCAGACTTCCCGCATGGTGTACCGACTACGAGACTGCCTTCTCCCTCAGTACTGCGCTTTGGTTTTCTGGCTGGATATTTACATGTATGAACATTGCTTGTTTTTGACTATGCTCTCTGGATATTCCCCAAATAAAGCCCTGACGGGACTTTACTACACTACTGTTTCTGAGTCGTGCATTTTGGGTCCAAACCCCCCATGCACCCGTCTCAATGGGGCCCTTGAGCAAGGCCCTTAACCCTGCATTGCTCCAGGGGAGGATTGTCTCCTGCTTAGTCTAATCACCTGTACGTCACTCTGAATAAGAGTGTTTGCCAAATGCCATTAATGTGCCCTAGCTCTAATGTGCCACTGTGCTTTGCATTAGCTTGCCTGACTGATCCGGTTTGGTCCATAGCTTTAGACCATGTATTCAGAGTATTTATGGAGCTGTATGGCTATTTTGCCACAACCCTTTCTAAAATGAAAGCATTCATGAAGCATGGTAAACCGTTTCCCCGTTCCTCTCTGCGTTCCCGTGCTAATCACCTTCCGTCCTTCATTTTTTAACATTTTCCTACAATTTCATATTTCAGTCATCCCCGGAGAGGGAAAACTGGTAAAACACACAAACATTTTTGTTAAAGCACAAAAACATCACGATGCTAGAAGGATCTAAAGCATTTTGGGAAATGTCGGGAAACGTCCAGAAGGGTACATTGACGGTGAAAATGCATTCATTAGCCTCATAAGCCACATTACATCAGAAATGGAGAATAAAAGTCACATTTTTGTGTTATATTGCAAACAATTGCATAAAGACAAATCAGTTTTTTTTTTAACTGATCAATTTAAAGAGTGAGGAGAATCAATAGGATCCTGATGAATCTGTGGATGAACAGTTTGAGTGTGTGTGTGTGTGAATGGGTGAATGGGTGAATGAGAAGCATCAATTGTACAACGCTTTGGATTAAGCCAAATGCCATAAATGCCAACCATTTACCATTTACCAGTTACATACCCAAAATAAAATGGTTTCTATTCTTGAAGCTTTTTGACTACAGGCATAATCCTGGTTTCTTCTGAAAGGTAACCTTCTGGGGTTTTAGAGTCAAAGTACCGTAAAACAAAGTTAACAGTACAAAGTTAGAACTTAAAGGTATTAATAAAGCCTCCCTCAATGAGGGTTGTTGAGTTTCTTGATCAAGGTTTTTTGGGGGGTTTCTTTTTTCTTCTGGTTAATTTTGTGGAGGCGGAATCTCAGAAGTTGTGCAACATCTTTTTCCAATAGAGCGACCATTTTTGCTGATAACTCGAGAACTATATCTGATTGGGACAAACAAAATATAAACTTGAAGCTTGACACTGGGCATATATTTCTCAACTATATAGGTCAGAAGTCAAGGTCATATGGAAGGTCAAGGTGAAATAAGGTGCGACAAAAATTGGGCTGAAATTGTCTATATATACTCATGGTATTGCATTAGATTTATGCCGTAGTGTAAAAAGATGAAATGCATATAGCCCGGTTATTCAATCTGGACATGAACATACATTCAAGATCGATTTCAACTTTTCAACAGCCAAGGATAATTTAGCCATCTCAGTGTCCCTACATACTACAAGGCATAGTTCTCCTGTGGAGAGTCATGGTCTGCAATATAAAAGGGACTCATATTGAAATTGGAATTGCAGTGCATTGGGAAGAAAAACAAACCAAGGCAGTGGAAGGGCAGGCTTTTTTTTTAAATTCTTGATCGGACTTACTTTTGTGTTTATGTTTCTTTTTATACTCATGATAAGTATACTTATTGTTGAATATGTCATGTCATGTGTCATGTCAATAAATGTCATGATGATGAATTGTTCATTATACTGGTGTCATTCAAACAAAATGCCAAGTGCAGTCAGAATGTCATCGGAAATGAATGGAGAGAGAGAGGGAGAGAGATTATGTGCTTTCCATATTTCTGTGTGTTTCTATGTACAGTATCATTTTGTATTGCTTTGGCAGTATGACTGTAGTTTTTCTGCCAATAAAACTAATGAAATTGAAATTAAGAGGGGGGGGGGCAGAGAGTTTCCGGTTTCCTCCCACAGTCCAAAGACATGCAGGTTAGGCTGATTGGAGAGTCTAAATTGCCCATAGGTATGAGTGTGTGAGTGAATGGTGTGTGTGCCCTGTGATGGACTGGCGACCTGTCCAGGGTGTATTCCTGCCTTTCGCCCAATGTATGCTGGGATAGGCTCCAGCCCCCTGCGACCCTGTTCAGGATAAGCGGGTTCAGATAATGGATGGATGGATGGATGGATGGGGCAGAGAGTGAGAGAGAGAGAGTGAGAGAGTGAGAGAGCGAGAGAGAGAGAGAGAGTGAGAGAGCAAGAGAGAGAGAGAGAGAGGCGGTCACTCTCTGGGCAGGGCTGGTTGCTCTTCAGGGCCTTGTGCTGGTAGCAGAGTGGGTCAGCCTGGTTCAATTTTTCCGATTGCCAGCAGGAGGTGAAAGCGGCCTAATTCGGCCCTGCATGCATTATTTGGGGTATTTTTGTGGATATGTAATATCGTTTTGTATAATTCAAGGTGGAAGTTCTGTATTTGATTTTCATTTGGTGTGGTGGTTAGGGTTAGGGTTATAGGGGGGGGGGCATATTTCACCATATTTTTGGCCAAATCTTTATAGGGGGCTTGAATTTGGAAATCTTTTGCATAGTAGGCCCTGTGTGCTTTGCCCCTTAATGCGTTCATTGCCATGTTGAAGTTCTCTGCTCTCTCTCTCTCTCTAATTCTTTTTCAAATTCAAATTGCTTAAATTTGCATTTGTATTGCCAAAGCATGGCAAGGAACATATTAAAACAGGTGAAAATAACACAGTAATATGATTATTTAAAAATATAATAATAATAATAATAATAATAATAATAATAATAATAATAATTAAGGATAATAATTAACAATAATTAATCTATATATACATATATACACACATATACATGCACATGCATATTCATACACACGTATATACACATATATACACACATACATATAATTAGACAGAAACTTTTCTAACATACTAATAACAAGCTAATCTAATAACAGTTTATATAACAGGTAAATTCAATATGGTTTGTGTGTGTGTGTGTGTGTATATGTGTGTGTGTGTGTATGTGTGTGTGTGTGTGTGAGTGTGTGTGTGAATTGTAGAATTGTATGTTTGTTTTGTCACTCACTGTCTCTGAGTATGTGACATTCAGACACATATTTTACTGCAATATGTGCAGTTGGTCCCTCCCCCAAGACAATCGGCAGTTGGTTTGCTCTCTTCTAGATGGAGAAAGTTGGGGATATGTTTTTTAAATTTATTAAAATATTTTTCTCTGATATTTTGGTATTTCTCTCTCTCTCTCTCTCTCTCCTCTCTCTCCTCTCTCTCTCTCCTCTCTCTCTCTCTCTCTCTCTCTCTCTCTCTCTCTCTCTCTCTCTCTCTCTCTCTCTCTCTCTCTCTCTCTCTCTCTCTCTCTCTCTCTCTCTCTCTCTCTCTCTCTCTCTCGGTGTACAGTTTCCATGGCATCACTCCACAATGCTGCATAGCTTGAACCAGGTACTTCACTGGTCCTAATTGTCTGTTCCCCCTGTGGTTCAGCTATTTCATACTATTTCTGTTCTCACCCAAACCCTTGTATACCCTCTGTACCTTTTCTTCAGCAGTTGACTATGGGTTTACCCACTGGGAAAATATTCATAATTTCAATTTGGTTTTCAGTGCCACTGCGATGGGTGACTCACAACCCACTGTGGCTTTACGCACAGGCTATGCAACAGAAAAAGAAAAGTTCTGTTCACACAACACAAAAAGTAAGATACCCTGGTGACTGACGATGTGTCCAGCCAAGCAACATCCTGTTATTATCCCTTCTGCCAGCGGTGGATGTGAAATACAATACAAATACAATTTCATTGAATCCTGGTATTACCACTGCCATTAATACAGCAGCCAACTTCCAAACAAAGGAAAGGTAAGCAAATTAGTAACAGCAGGTATTCCTGAACATCCGTATTATCAACACACAACAGACTGGTTACATTACATTACATTACATTATTGGCATTTGGCAGACGCTCTTATCCAGAGCGACGTACAACAAAGTGCATACCCATAACCAGGGATAAGTTCGCTGAAAGACCCTAGAGGGAAGTACAATTTCAACTGCTGGTTCTGCTGAGGCTCCACTCTTAAACCTGCCTCAGCCAGACTCTGATTGCCGTTTCACTATGTGGCCTATGATAGTGGCCAGGATCTTATTTGAAATATCCACACACCATCGCTTTCCCCGCTCTCTGCCCCTGCCTCACTGTTCTCTGTGTACTCCACTAATGTAAAAACCAGCTATGCCAGGTTTACCTGCTTGAGAATTTAGTTGGTCATAAGCTGATTTATCTGGGTATGGGCTAGTCAACCAGCTAGTGCTAGTAGCTGGTCAAATCATGCTGAGCTGGGAGCTGGTCTGAACTGGTCAACCAGCTACCGGGTGTTGACCCGGCTATTATTTTCACCAGGGTCCTTTCCCCCTGTCATACCACAACACACTTGATACACCTCTCCCTGCCATACCACAACACATTCAATACACCTCTCCCTGCCATACCACAACACACTCAATCCACCTCTCCCTGCCATACCACAACACACTCAATCCACCTCTCGCTAATTGTCCACAGTATTTTGCATGCAATGATATAATCAGTTTACCCAGTGAACAACTTTGTCAATGTGAGTAGAAAATGTACATAGCAAATTGAGAAAAATACAATCTGTTTTGACTGGCATGTTGTGGTTATGAGAATTGCATCTACACAATGACAACTGTGTTTAGTGTTGCACTTCGGCAAAATATGCTTCAGAATTAGCATGTTGTGTGAATACAATGACAGCTGAAATAGTCTTGTGGCGGATTGCGTGACTGGTATGGGGTTTTGAGGCTCTGTTTATAGAGAGTGAGGCTACACATTTTGGGGTTGCGTCTAAGCGATTGAGAAAAGCTGTTATTTTAGACACTCCATGCTTTCTGCCTCTTTTTCTGTCATTTTCATCAACATTGCTGTGACTGATCTGTGACTTGCGTAAATAGCCTACAGCCCAGCGTGGTCATGATCGCTGAATCCTAATGAGGCACGGTACGAGCCCGTCTAGCACCATTCTCCTTTCACAAGTCACCTTAATTCACTTGTTTTCAAGCTGAGCTGTGAATTATATCCCGAGCTGTTGTCATTGTTATCACACTGTTTACAGTTCCTATACGAGTGCGGCCTAGTCAGGAGATCACTCTCCTTCTTTTGTCATACACTCAGGGACCACTTTATTAGGTACACCTAAACACCAGCTTGTTAATGTAATGTTGTAATGTTAATGTCTAATTAGCCAATTTTTTGGCTGCAATTCACTCCATAAAAGCATGTAGATGTGGTCAAGAGGTTCAGCTGTTGGTCAGACCAAACATCAGCATGGTGAAGAAAAGTGACTTTGACAGAGGAATTGATCACGCCAGACGGGGTGGTTTGAGTATCTGAGAAACTGCTGATCTCCTGGGATTTTCACAAACAACAGCCTAGAGTAAGAATGGTGCAAAAAACTAAATTCTGTGCTTTTTAAGAGAATCACCAGACTTATTCAAGCTGGCAGGAAGGTGAGAGTAACTCAAATAACAATGCGTTACAACTGTGGCACATCAAACCCTAAAGTGGAGGCTACCCTCAGGCTACAACTGAAGAAGCAATAATAAAAAATGTTAAAAGTCTAATAAATACCTAATAGTGGTGAGTGCATTAATATGTCCGGTCCCATGTTGTGGGCAACCTGTAGTGTAGTGGGTTGAGGTTAAGGTACATAGGTAGGTTGGTGGTTCAATCCCCGCTGTAGCCGTGATAAAATCTGTACAGCTGTTGGGCCGTTGAGCAAGGCCATTAACCCCATATTGCTCCAGGGGGGGATTGTTCCCTTGTTTAGTCTAATCAACTGTAAGTCACTTTGGATAAAAGCATCAGCTTTTCACCGACACCCCTCAAACCCTTGTCCACACACAGACCTACCTGTCCCCAGAAATACAACTATTTGCCTCTGTGTGGGATTGGGCCTTATTACCACCTGTAAGCTTGTTTAAACCTAGGTACCACAAGCAGACAAGCACGAGTGAAACTGAGTGAGCCTGTCATGGAATTACATGTAGCTCAGGTGGTAAGTGGGAGGCGGGTTGTTTGTTCAATGTGTCCTTGAGCAAGACACCTAACTCCCAACTGCTCCTCACAAACTTTCACCATTGTCTTATGTGATTGAGCGAAGCATGAATTGTAAGATTATACAAGTGCATTCCATCCACCATTTAGTACATATTCTAAATGTCTGTATGCAAGGATGCACATAATTCTAGTGATTCTGTGGAGAGGTGGATGCATTCATGCCAGCAGAGAATGTCCTACCATGCTGAAAGCACTTGAGTTTCTTAAGAATTTGTTAACAATGTTAAGTTATAGTTCACCTGCATGTGTTATGGAATCAAGGCAAAATTATCCATAAGCAAAGGTCAGCCTTTCTGTAAAACTGATTTCCCAGACATTATCATGAACTATCACTGTGACTTATTCATGTTGTGTACACTCTCAGAAAAATAGGTGCAAAAAGTTGCTTGAAAGATACAAACACTTGTCACTGGGGTGATAATCTATAGCAGTGGCCCTTACTCCTGGTCCAGGAGAGCCACAGGGTGTGCCGTTTTTGTTTTCACTTTAATATCAGAAATCGATTCCATTTGTTCAGTTCAGTACAAAGACTCTAGTCCAGGGGTCGGCAACCCTGGTCCTGGAGAGCCGCAGGGTGTGCTGGCTTTCGTTGTTGCTTGGCATTAATTGATCTATGAAAGCCGTTGATTACACAGTTAACTCACCTCACCTGGTTTCTTGGGTCTGAGTCGCTTGCTTATTTTAAGGTGGGGACAAAAGCCAGCACACCCTGCGGCTCTCCAGGACCAGGGTTGCCGACCCCTGCTCTAGTCACTGACGTGTTCACTGATGTGGTCAGTGGAGCAAGCACAAGGTTCTCAAATCACATGTTTCTTCCACCCATGAACTCAGCCAGCTGACTTCACAAAGTCATTCTACCTCCTGACTGAAGAAATGTACTAATAAGCAAATTCAGGTGATTGGCACAAAATACTTGGGAGCACTTTTACTTTCTGAACCTGGATTTTCCACCTCTGTTGAAAACTATAAACCCATATCACCAGCCTTGTTCCATCCACCTCTATTTTCTAATTAGCACAATTCTTCAGCCAGGAGGTATAACTAATTGGCTGATTAGGTGGGTGGAAGAAACACATGGCAGGACTTTTACTTTCTGACCCCTGGACTTTCCATCTCTGCTGGAGGGTCATATATCTTGCAGTTTCATTTCATATCAGTGCATCCATCTGCTACAAAAAAAAAAAAAGACTAAGCAACACATTTCCTGAGAGGTAAAACTTCCAAATGCATATATATAAAATAAAAAAATTTAAAAAAAAGCCTAATAACTGGCCCTTACTCCTGGCTGTCCTGGACCAGGAGTAAGGGCCACTGCTATAGATTATAGAACATGTTTTCATGGTAAATTAATATATATTTTTTTTCTTCTTACAAAGGAACTGCTAGCCTGAGTTATTTACGATGTTGAACAAGCATCTGATTAGGTTCTGCAGGTGAGGTGACAGTAATTAATACGCGTGCGCACACATGCACGCACGCACTTTTTTTCGGGGTATTGGTGATAGCGCCCCCCCTCAGGGCAAGGGTAGGGGAAAACTGGATAAATAAAAGGGGCCGTTCAGGCAAAAATAAACTACGGTTCTTCCCAGACTGGGGTATGCGCCAGGGCCTCCTCCCTCCCGCATCAGGGCTGGGGGGAAACACAAAGATATGGGGTAAGTAGGATGGGATTTTATTTGGCTCACGTGTCCGGCGTCCGTTTCCGGGTATTTGGGGTTGCCGTTCATAAAGGTGGGGTCTCCTTCAGGGTCAGTACAGCAGAGCGTAGACGGTCATTCTTCAAATGTGTTTAAAAATGTGTCAGCTGGTGGCGAGGCAAACTGCCTGCTGTGGCCCAATTCCTTTCCTCTCTCTCTCTCTCTCTCTCTCTCTCTCTCTCTCTCTCTGACAGCTGAGTCAGTACTTTTCCACTTTGCTCACTCATGTGCACTGTCCGGGGTCCTGGACTGCAGGTGGAGGGATCTCTCTCCAAGGTGCTGATCTCCCCATCACCTCTCTAGGAAGATACACTCCTTCACAGACCTCTCCCAATGCGCGACGTCTGCGTGGTTGCGCTGCGCGGGTCCCAACATGCAGGAGCAGGGCGCCACAACACACACAGTTAGGTGTCTTGCTCAGGGACACTTTATTTGATGTTGATGTTGGCGATATGCTATGTTGCCATAAAACCGGGATGGGCAACTCCATTCCTGGAGGGCAGGTTTGTATGCAGGATTAACTCCAGTCCTGGAGGGCAGGTTTGTATGCAGGTTTAACTCCAGTCCTGGAGGGCAGGTGTGTATGCAGGATTAACTCCAGTCCTGGAGGGCAGGTGTGTATGCCGGATTAACTCCAGTCCTGGAAGGCAGGTGTGTATGCAGGATTAACTCCAGTCCTGGAGGGCAGGTTTGTATGCAGGATTAACTCCAGTCCTGGAGGGCAGGTTTGTTTGCAGGATTAACTCCAATTAAATAATTAAGAGCAGACGTTGGTCTGAAATCCAGAAACAGATAAGGCCCACCTTGCCCATCCCTGCCCTAAAAGGTGCCAGGCGTATCCCAACTGTAAGTGCATTGCCAGCGACATCTGCTGGTGGGCTTGGGTTATTACAGTGTTTGTTTTCAGCACCAGGAGTTCTATGTTGTTGAGCCACTGGCTGCGTCCCATTATCTTTCACTAAACCCACCGTTACTCCATTCCCCCACAACCACTCCTCCACGCCAGCGGAAGCATGTGGAGCAAAGGAGTGGAGTTAAGGGGTGGAGCAAAGGAGTGAAGGGGGACTGGAGGAAATCTTCACTGAAGGAAAGGACAAGCTTTTCGGCTTCGCCGCCAACAAAGCCAATGTCCCCTGTTAAGGAAATAGCCCTGTCATAATCGTTATTTTTTGCCAAGCCCACACATATTCCCATAGCCAATTAGAGATCATACAAGTGGTCAGTCATTACATTACATTATTGGCATTTGGCAGACGATCTTATCCAGAGCGACGTACAGTTGATTAGACTAAGCAAAAGACACGCCCCCCTGGAGCAGTGCAGGGTTAAGGGCCTTGCAGGGTTAAGGGCCCAACAGCTGGGTGGATCTTATTGTGACTGCACCGGGATTCGAACCACCAACCTTTGGGGGTCCCAGTCATATGCCTTAACCATTACGCTACAGGCCACCCTACATTTAAAGCCAGAAAATCACTTGTACGTTTCAAGCACCAGTTGCATAGTAGGATATCGTAACCTGTGAAAACACGAACCTGACATTGGGGTTCGCCTCGAGACGCAAATCAATATTTAACCAGCATTCCATTGGAAAAGCAAAAATCGATACAAACTAATTTCCCAATGTGTCTGACCTGAACAATTTGTACTGTAACAGTTCTCGGTTATTGCCGTATCACATACACTAATTCAGAAACATTTCTGTAGAAATGGCCTATATGACCCTTCATATGAGTTATTGTTTTCCAATTTTCAGTGTTCACACTGAAAAACAATTATTTCCCACTGTAACAAATGTATTGCTAATTACTATGTAATTTGGAAACAGCTGGTTGAATAAATTCTTCCATGCATGTTTACGTGGGCTTCTGAAATAATGGTAGGGACCGTGCTTGTTTAGCGTCATGCTGGTTTTATGTACAAACATATGTAAACCCGCTTCCCTGTTTTAAATTTCCAAATTTGTTTGTATGATATAAGCCACAAAAACAAACTGACATGTTACAGCGGAGGGAGTCCACAAAGATCGGTTTCTGGGGCACGGAGTGGAGGACGGTGGTAATGGAGTTAAGGAGTATGCAGTTTCCGGCTAAAGGGACGCACCCACCATGTTGAATAAAATGGATCATGTCTATATTTTGTCACACTGATAAAGATTACAACAAGGTAGGTAACATGCTAATACAATCCTTCTTAAGAGAAAGCCCACATTAGTTACCTTCGCTATATTATAACATGCATGAATACAGAATTGTCACTGTGTGTGCATACGCGCATGTGTGCATACTCAGGTGAACAGATATACCTTTGTGTGTGCTTTATTGGGAATATGAACTTACAGTATATTTCAATAAGTTCTGCCCCAATAAAATTCTAATGAATGACTCCACTGTATTGGGTTTTTTGTTAGATGTTGCTGTTTAAATAACAGATTGATAAACGCCTGTACATTCGGAAATAAAGACTACTGCTCTAACACCTAGGGGTCTATTTTATCTTTGTTGACCAACCAGGACCACAGGGGCACAAATTGTGTGCTCTTTGCATTCCACATAAAAATAATTTGTTATTTAGCTGGCACTTTTATCAAAAGTGACTTACAATTGATTAGACTAAGCAGGGGACAATCCCCCTTGGAGCAATGCAGGATTAACAGCTTTGTATATCTTACCATGGTTACAATGGGGCATGAACCACAAACCTTCCAGGTCCCAGTCAAGCACCATAGCCACTAGGCGACAGACTTCCCCCACTTCTGTTCTCAATGAGTTGTCCAAATTACTAATAGAATACTGACTAAAAATTTTACCAAGTAAACATGATAGCAGTTTCGGTTCCCAGAGAAGCACACAACACACATAGGGTTCTGTTCATCTCTCATTTTTATATGATCACATATACACTAGGGAGAAAATGGCAAGGATCAACCTGATCAACAGGTAATTCAGACGTCATTATTTTACAAAAAAAACAAAAACAGGGAAACAGGAAACAGGGTCAAAATCGCAGAGAATGTTTCTATGTTGCCATCTAGTGGCCAACATCCATCCATCGATCTATTTTTATTTATGGGCATATTAATGGGAGTAAAGTAAAATGTGATAACGCTTTATTTACAGCCCACGAAGTATCTAGTATTTACTGCTTAAATACCAGGTACTTATTAATTTCTGAGGTAAAACATTTTTACATATGGCAGGCCTACTCACAGCCTCATAGTACAACTTCAGTACTTTGAAATCAAAGTAGCTAACTAATAATTAGTTAATATATTTACTGTATAAGTAATTAACGGCCTGTAAAATATAGCGTTACCGAAAATGTCAGTGGATTTTCCAAGATAGGGCAAGAGGTGATGCTTACAAGAAGACTCCTTGCCGTTTTGATACAATTGAAATTTTCAGGAGAATAACAATAACATCCCGTTAACGTAAACACAAAATAATGTTATAAGAATAAAAATGGACGCCTGCCACTGTATCTGACGCTAATTTCCTCGTGCGTTTAAGTTGTCTTCATCCCAGTGCACCTTCCAGTCAGTGATTGTCTTAAGATCGCATTGACACTGACAGCCTTGTTGGAGCTGAAAACGACACTGGAGACATAAAAACTGCTGGGGGAAAAAATCCGACAGGTGCACAGGTGTTTGGGTTTGATTAAGTCATTAAGTGATCAAGCTGGCGCGTGGACGACAAGGAGGGCTGATATATTCATCCCTTTTAAACTTTGTTTAACCGACGGCGAGTCGGTATTTTTGTCTTTCACCATTAGCGTGGCCAATTATCTATACGATCGAGCCCCAATTCATTTGTTTATACACATGATTAAGAAGACATTTTATTTATTAAACTGTAGTAACTTCAGTCATGGCGAGCAGTAAGGCGAATGGACTAATGATTGCGCCGGAGAGCGAACTGATGGGCGACGTATTCGCGCGCGTGCATGGAGGGATATCGCTCCCAATGTACGCCAATATTGCCAAGTTTCGACGGGGAAACGACGGGCTGTACATAGATACAGAGAACTGGGACGAAGTTCTGAGGAGAAGGCAGATGGTCAACGCTAAAGAACGCCTGCGAGTGAGTTCACCAACTGTCATTAGGTTACTGCTAAGATGAAGTACGAATACACAATGCGGCAAGATGGTGCAAAAATATAATTGAGCAGGTTGTCAAATCAAACCAAAAAAATCTAACCAAAAAAGGGCCATTGTTGGTGCAGGTTTTGTTTTTGTTTTAGCCCAGGATTAAGACACCTGATGCTACTGATTAAATAATGATGGTCTTCAGGACAATGACAAGTACAATCAGATGTCTTAGTGTTGGGCACACCTAATTCAACAACTAGAGCAGGCTTGCACACCCGTGTTTCTGGAGATATACCTTCCTGTAAGTTTTAATTCCCTAACAAAGCACACGTAATTCAACAGCTAAATAACTTGTTAATTAGTAGAGGCAGGTGTGCCAAATTAGGGTTGATATGAAAAACCTCCAGGATGGTACATCTCCAGAAACAGGGTTGGTTACCATTCGTGTACATCTGTACTTGAGCACAGTAAAATCTTTAGGGTACGCTTGCAGCCTTCGGATGTAGCTAGTGCTCATGCGAATGTCCGATCAAGAAATGTTTGAGCTAATTAAACAATTGACACCAATGAGTTGGCACAGAATCCTGAAATGGGTCGGCCCTTGTTGTGCACCCCTGCAGTAGACCTCCAGGAGCGGGGCTGGCTGCCGCTGGTGTCCGTGGCTGAGGTGGTGTTTCAATGACGAGTCGGCCTCCCTCTCTTAGATCAGGAACCTGAACAGCATGTTCTCCAGGCTGAAGCGCATGGTGCCGCTGGTGCGCCGCGACCGCAAGCCCAGCAAGGTGGACACGCTCCGGGCCGCCACGGAGTACATCCGCCTGCTGCTGGCCGTGCTGCAGGACTCCCCCACTGGCAGCGTGAGTCTGTGTGGGTGTGTGAGTGTGTGAGTGTGTGAGTGTGTGAGTGTGTGAGTGTGTGAGTGTGTGAGTGTGTGAGTGTGTGTGTGTGTGAGAGTGTGAGAGTGTGTGTGTGAGTGTGTGAGTGTGAGTGTGAGTGTGAGTGTGAGTGTGAGTGTGAGTGTGAGTGTGAGTGTGAGTGTGAGTGTGTGAGTGTGAGTGTGAGTGTGTGAGTGTGAGTGTGAGTGTGAGTGTGAGTGTGAGTGTGAGTGTGAGTGTGTGAGTGTGAGTGTGTGAGTGTGAGTGTGTGAGTGTGAGTGTGAGTGTGAGTGTGAGTGTGAGTGTGAGTGTGAGTGTGAGAGTGTGAGTGTGAGTGTGAGTGTGAGTGTGAGTGTGAGTGTGAGTGTGAGTGTGAGTGTGAGTGTGAGTGTGAGAGAGTGTGAGAGTGTGAGAGTGTGAGAGTGTGTGAGTGTGTGAGTGTGTGAGTGTGAGTGTGAGTGTGAGTGTGAGTGTGAGTGTGAGTGTGAGTGTGAGTGTGAGAGTGTGAGTGTGAGTGTGAGTGTGAGTGTGAGTGTGAGTGTGAGTGTGAGTGTGTTGCACCCCTTGGGCCCAATTTCCAGCTTGCCTTTAATGCAGTGCATTTGCTGTGGCTTCTGGAACATTCTCCCGCTCTCGCCCGTGTTCGGCAGATGCTGGAGGCCGTGCCGGAGATGGCGGAGGGAATGGCGCTGGCGGTTCCTGTGGTGTCAGCCGGGCTCGGAGGGGAAGACGGAGGAGACATGGGGGGTCTGCTGCTGCACCACTGCGTGCTCCCCACTTACCAGTACATCATCCAGCTCACCCCCGAACAGGCCCTGGTACACCCCCACACCCGACCTACCCTACAGCCTATTGACTGTAGTCTAGTGGCTAGCGAGCCTGTAGCCTAGTGGCTAGCGAGCCTGTAGCCTAGTGGCTAGCGAGCCTGTAGCCTAGTGGCTAAGGTGCTTGACTAGGACCTGGACGTTTGGTGGTTCAAGCCTCAGTGTAGCCACAGTGAAATCTGCAGTACTATGAGCCTGACCAGGCTGCTCATAACCTTACAGCGCTATGAGCCCGACCAAGCTGCTCATAACCTTACAGCACTATGAGCCCAACCAGGCTGCTCATAACCTTGTAGTACTGAGCCTGACCAGGCTGCTCATAACCTTACAGCACTATGAGCCTGACCATGCAGCTAAACCAATGATCTGGGACTTCATGCTTATTAGTCATTCATTCACTCTTGTGTAGGTGGGCCTCCAATTATAGACAGTGATGCAATCAAACTCAACCGCCATCCAGTACCATAATGCAGTACCAGTATCGTTAGCGCATATGGCTTCCACTCGAGATCTGTTTTATTTGTATTCGCATCTGGAGTAACCACCAACACACATCCGTCCATTTCTTTTGGAGTGTGTAGGTCAACAGAATCCGTAATCTGCTGGTAGCCAATCAACAGGCTCTGTAATGTGCAGGTAGCCAATCAACAGTCTCTGTAACAAATCTCAAATCTTAGTACGGTATGCCATGCTGAAAAAACTGACTTTGTCCTACGAGCTGACATAATTGGTTTAATCAGGGAGTGGCGTTGCTATTAATTGTGGTCTTATTTGGCTCAAAAGTGATTGCTTTGGATTCATTCTGTGCACGATTGATCTTGTCTGGTGCAATTGAGCCAGCCAAGAGGACCAGAAGGTGGGGCTGGCCAGTTTTGAGAGCATTTCATTGGATCCAATACACCAGACAAGCTCAGTAAAGCATCGAAATGGATGCTTTATTTGAATACGTCATTGGATTTGAATCCAAAATAATGACGTATTTCACCCAGGTCTGGTATAAGTAGCCTGAGAGTGTGCGACGGAGCCCGAAAGCGTGAAAGTTGGAAACCCTGCCTTTATTTGGGCTGCCCAGCTGACTGTGTGCTCCCTGCCCAACAGATGTTCCAGCCCACGTAAACATGGAGGACGGGCTGGCCAATCACGGTGCACCTTCAGGTGGGTCTCCGCCCAATCAGAACAAGAACCACGCACTCACTCCACAGAGCTACGTTTCTCTCTGGTTATTGTGTCTTTTGGGTTTACTTTTATTCTTATTATTATTATTATTATTATTGTTATTATTATTATGAGACACTAAGTGCTGTATCCTCAAACTCACTGCTACTACATCTACTTAAACTCTAAAATTATGTTTACAGTTACAGTTTACAGTTAACATTACAGTGTTTGGATAGTTAACTTTGGTGACTTTTGCTCTGTTTGTTTGTTTGTTCAAAAAAAAAAAAAAAAAAAAAAAAAAAATGGCCCTTGTCCTTATCTTTGTTGTACAGGTAGCAGTTGAAATTGTACTTACCTCTAGGGTCTTTCAGCGAACTTATCCCTGGTTATGGGTATGCACTTTGTTGTACGTCGCTCTGGATAAGAGCGTCTGCCAAATGCCAATAATGTAATGTAATGTAATGTTTAGAGTTTATGTAGTAACTCCTATTTCTGTGTGTGCCACTGAAAATGTGGTCTTGTCGCTTGTCCTTTTGAAAAGGTTCTTCTGGACAGGTGTTTGATAAATGGTGTTAATGCCTAAATTTTAATTTCAGAAAATCACAATTTTTCTCTCATTCAGGTGCTGTGGCGCTACCAAAAGGAAAATTTATATTTTTGTTTCATTTTGTTTATTGCAAAAAATGAATGAACGAAGGAATAAAAATGTGCAGTTATGAGCTTTTGTATTTGTCTTTGCCTCTTGTGCCTTGTTTCTTCTGTTTTTATGTTTGATTCTGTCAACTGCTCATAGTAATAAACTTGATAAACAATCTTTGGTTTGCATATTTGCTAATAAAATTAGTATTGATTTAACCCTCCTATTATATTAAGAGTTTATGACCGCTTTTAAGTTTGGGGTCAAATTGACCCCAACAATTTAAATAAATGCAAAATTATTGCAAAAGAAAAGATTCTCCCAAATGACTAGCCTTGTATCCATAAATATGACAAATCTGTGAGAAACATCTCATTTTAGAGCCTGAGGTGCAGGAAGTGAAAGTTTGCCACCTGTATGGGAAAGTGCCACCAGAATTATCCACAAAGAAATCTGAGATAAAAATGTATATTTTTATACAGTTATACAGTTTTATACAATTTTATACCGTTTCAGATGGTCAAAATAAGCCAATACAATACATGCAAAGTTGATATACATGCAAAGACTTGGCATTATTTTGATTGCATGTATACTATTTATTCACCAGAATTGAAAATTGAAAAAAATCACACAGTATGAAGATTTAAAAAAGATTAACAGGTTTTTAAGAGGGTTAAAATGTGATGGTAATGAATACAGAAACAAATATCCTAATGTTATATCCGAAGCGTTTTTCCCCGCTGATGTGATCTAAATAAGTGCATAAATATCACTTGCTTGTGTAATACTAGAGGCTAACACCAGGTGACAGCAGCATCACATAGCTCGGCTACATCTGTTAGGCTCTGCGATAAAAAGAACGGACTGATGCAAGACATCTGTAAAACAATACCACAGTGCTACACTGGATTGTAGCCTACTGTATTACAAGCAGATGAGGCTGCTAGTATAATAGAATAGTTCATAAATTGTTTATTATTTATTTGCATGGTATGAGAAGCAATTTTGGGGGATTTGCATTGCATGCAGCCTATAGTAGATTGTGTAAAAATCCACTGAGGTCACGATGTTGGCAGGCGTGGCGGTGGGCTGGATCAGACTGCGATGAAAAATAGCGGGTAGCGAGACTGCGGGCGGTCACTAGACATTTAGAAGGCGAAAGGGAAATATACATTTCCACAAAGCGGGGATATAATTCACGATAAATATACGTGCGCAGGTTTAGGCTATTGTCACTGCCTATATTGTTCGACCAAGAGAGCGTTATCCGCCACTAAGGACGCTGCGCGGAGAATGCTGTAAGGTAAGCGTCGGATGACAGCGCTCGGTCATACCTGAGATGATTCGCGCACCTTGCACGCGTCGGCTTTGTTTACATTTACATAACATACGATCGCTTATTTCAATTATATTGCAATGCACTATCACACATTAAGTGATTTGACAGCGGTCCTTTCGTACGTTTGCATAAAGTCACAGGCATATGTTCACTTAGGGGGTAAAAAACGCGTAAAATGGAGGGCTTAAAGTGCTGTGGCTCTCTCTTCCCCGCTGTTGGCAACGGGCAGACGGTAGCGATGCGCGAGAGGTAGGGCGACGGGACAAATGCCTCCACGCGCTCGATGTTAGGCGCGGTGAGAGCTGCTATGTGATTAATAATAATTGTAATATCTCCGTTCCTTATTTTATTCATATGAAAAAAATGTGCAGATTGGGTGGAGTGTTCGATTCCGCTGTATGCTATATTCTCTTCCATCTAACTGCCATAGAATCAAATAGCTGATGGGTGTTTTTGTGGCTACATTGAGATTTTTTTTATGAGGATGCAGGCCTGTCTAAATTGATATTTAGCGATGTGTCCGTTACATAGCCCCATGTTACGATTTGTAGTCTGAATAATTTATAGTCACAATATATTTATAATATATACATCAACATTCTTGTCTATTTAAACGTTGGGAACGTTGTTCATTAGATCCGTCTTCATATTTCCACTGCCAGTCAGTTTGCGTTGTAGGCTATTGGAAGTGTTTATATATCCCTCGCTGCGCTGGCTAGAGAATCGGTAGGAGAGGAATCCTTGTGTTGATCAAATTTTGACAGTAGAATTATTGTATCGAGAAATCAAGCGTTACAGTGTTTTATAGGCCCATTACACCATTATGTGCACTCGGAGATGAAGATGTGCTTCAACTATAACCCAACTGCCTGTAGTCTTACGAGTGTGATAGCCTACAACAATAACCCACGAGTAACAACAAGACCCCGCCTTTCTTCCAGCGGCGTGTTGCGGACGGTCATAATTCAAAACCCCGGGCATTCTGCATCCCCGAAGCTCGACCGCCCAGTGGGTGCTGATGCTGCAGCGGCGCTCGCCTGGTTGCTAGGCAGCCATGGGGAGGCCAAGGGGTGGGAGCGCGAGGGAGGGTTTGCCGTCATGGAGAAAGAGAAACAGAAAAAAAAAACACACACACAAACGGAACCACCGTATAGCCGTATATACTGTAAATACTGTAACTACTAACACTCACGCTAGCAATTTGGGTAGGCTACTTTAGCAGGCCGATAGAGGCTATAAATGCATAAATGTAAATGCGCACCCGACTACTTTGACGGAAGTGCGTTTTGCCATTCTAAAAATGATCTTAATTGAGATTTTTGTTATCTGATTCGACTTTATCGCAGATAGATTAGCCTACTACAATTGCTAATACCACTACTGCCACCAAACACTAGTAATAGTCCACATGATCAGTAGCATGATATGGTTATTCTATTATCATCCAGTACTAAAAGGCTTTGTACATTTCATTCTACCCCATCCTGCTCAGCTGTTGTGACAAATTATTATTTAAAAGGCCATTACGGTAATGGAGGAAATTTACTGTAAATCAGACTCTCACCATCCTCTGCTGACGTACAGTAAGCCTCTCTGCATGTAGAGCTGACGAGTGTGCTGGTCAGTTAGCTTAGCCCTATCTATGGTATTAGAAACTCATTATGCAGTGCAGAACAGCATGAACTGAGCAGTGCATGATGGGATGACCGCTATCTCCCAGGCTATCTTCAGTGACACTCTCTGACGGACGATAGTCTGATTGCGTGCATCTGTGTGAATCATTTTTAGTGTCCTTGAATTGAGCAGATATTTCCACTCTACCTGTGGAGAGGGCTTTATCTGTGGAGCTGCTGTTTGGGCATCATTATGAGGCCGTTTCATAATTCGATAATCTGTCGACGGCGGGGTTTTTCACCATCGTGAGTAAATACCACACGTTACTGTACCTGATGCTGTATATCAGAGCTGCCCAACCCCGTTCCTGGAGAGGTTTACACTCTGACCCAAACAAAGCACACCTCATTAAACAGCTAGAGCAGGGCTGCCCAACCCTGTTCCTGGAGATCTAGCATTCTGTAGGTTTTCACTCCAACCCTAATAAAACACACCTCATTCAACAGATCGAGATCTAATTGAACTTCTAATTCTTAGAATCAGGTGTGCCAAATTAGGGTTGGAATGAAAACTGACAGGATGGTAGATCTCCAGGTACAGGGTTGGGCAGCGTTGCTCTAGCTGTTGAATGAGGTGTGCTTTGTTAGGTTTGGAGTGAAAACCTACAGGACAGTAGACTCCAGGAACAGGGTTGGGCAGCTCTGCTGTAGCTGTTGAATGAGGTGCGCTCTGTTAGGGTTGGAGTGAAAACCTACAGGATGGTAGATCTCTAGGAACAGGGTCGGGCAGCCCTGCTGTAGATAACAGCAAGGAATTACATTAGGGCATGTCTTTATTCATAATCCATCAAAGCATATATGTCTCAGTTTTGGTTTTGTTTTTGTTTTTTGTAAGTTCATGTCAGGTTTTCCGTGTCCTGTTTGCCGGGCCAGCAGGACTCCTCTTTCTGGATTACCTGGCCTACCTCAAGTCATTTGCTTTGCTTCTTCATAATCTTTCAATTCCTTTTTAAGTCTCACATCGCATCAAATTAGATTGGCTGACATAGTGGTCACACTTAGTACTATGCTACAGCAATTTTTCCATTGCAAATTATGATTATCATGTCTGGTTATATGGTACAAGGCTTTGATGTTTAGCATTAGCATTTGTATATCAGTCTGTAGTGCTGTGACATTTGATCACTACAAAGACCTGGGGGAGGATGCTCACTTACTAATAAAAAAGCTACTTATAGTAGCTTGAGCTGGTCAAACCGTGTTGCGTATGCAGCTGGTCTAACTGGTCAACCAGCTACCAGTTGTTTCAAAACCTGTTTTGAGCTGTTTTTTGTCATCAGCCCTGAATATTGGGAGACAATGCAAGATGAAGAGAAACTAAACTGGCACAAAATTGGAGTGTAATCTTATTAAAAAAACATTTTTGTATTTTAATCAGCTTAATTCTCGACTAAAAAGGAAACGTGCCAATGTTCAGATGTTCCAAACTCTCAAATCCCTCCGTGGAAAGATGAGGCAGTGGAGAGGGGAAACAAGCAAACACAGAAGTGCGGTTTCAGACACAACGAGGCTGGTAGCCACCGGAAACCATTAGCCACAAAGTTCTGGCAGAAAATCAATCAGTAATGCAGAGTGAGAGATCAGCGGGGAGAGACGGTGGAGACGCTAACGTCTGTGACTGCAACTCTCTCCTGTTTAACTCAAAATGTGCTTTATTGGCATGGCATGATGCACTCAGAAATGGCAAAAAGAGCCTAAAAAGGTACAAATACATCTCGCTGGGACAGTACCCTATAGGTACATAAAACTGTACCCCTAGGCAGCAAAATATAATTAATTTGTACCTTTTTTACTTGTAAAACATTCTAATTTGTACCAAAGAGAGCATCACTGGACTTTCAGGGTACATTTGGGAAATTTGATCTTTGAAGAACAGAAATGTACCTCCACTGTCGCTTTATTGTTATATTATTTCTGAGAGTGTTCAGTTGTAATAGACCCGTTGTAATAGTGCTAACAGTGCTGGGACTGACAGTGCAGGAAATGAAACTTACCTCAATTCACTAATTGAACATAAATGTCCAGAGTGCTGAGGTGCTTGAGTGGACCCTGAAAATGTACCTCCACTGTCACTTTATTTCTGAGACTGCACTTAGAATGACATATTAAGATCATAAACCATAGAACACATGAACACGGATGCATGCATCCTGCATACAGTACTGAATACGGTCAACTGTACGACAAGAAGACTGCCTGTCTTTCAAAACACTCAGGTATTTTATTTCATATGTACGTATGCATGTTACATAATGGCAGTATTGCATCGCTGGCGATGGTATTGATAGCACAGAAGAAGAAGAAGAAGAAGAAGAAGAATGAAAATGGCAGGCGCAGGCTCCTCTGCCGTCTGTGCAGAGACAGCCTGATGAATTCTGCTGGGAACAGAGCGAGGGTCTGCTCTAAGTCACCATGGCAGTGCCGTTCTGCACATGCTCAAAGAGCTGCTCAGTGCCACAAATCTGCACTCTTTTATACACAATATTTCACATGCAAATACCGTTCATGAAAGAATTCATCAGAATCGGCCTTTTTATCCTGACTGTTTGAGTCCAACCCATCCCCATTGCGATGGTTTAGGATATACTGTACATTTTTATTTATTTCACCTTTTCAATGCCTTGTGAATGACTTGCGCTCAGCCTTATGACAGGAAGTGACTTCCGCAGATCCCCTCACACATGTATTCATGTGAATCATAATCCATATGAATGAATGCAATAGGATACTGGTCAACATTCCCCGGGGAATCTGGAGTATAATAGGATCACAGTCCATTACGCTGTCAGTCTGGAGTCTCTAATACTGCCCTTGAAGAGGACAGGAGTGTGCATGTTTCTTTAGATCCTCATAATAATCTAGCAGAGTGGTCCTCACTCCTGGTCCTGGAGAGCCGCAGGGTGTGCTGGGGTCCTCACTCCTGGTCCTGGAGAGCCGCAGGGTGTGCTGGGGTCCTCACTCCTGGTCCTGGAGAGCCGCAGGGTGTGCTGGGGTCCTCACTCCTGGTCCTGGAGAGCCGCAGGGTGTGCTGGGGTCCTCACTCCTGGTCCTGGAGAGCCGCAGGGTGTGCTGGTTTTTGTTATCACCTTCATATCAGCAACCCATTCAGACTCAAGAAACCAGCTGAGGTGAGTTAACTCCGTAATTAACCACTTTAATTAATCACTTAAGTGCTGAGTAACAACAAAAGCCAGCACACCCTGCAACTCTCCAGCACCAGGACTGAGGACCACTGATCTACCGCATAATTTCCTATTGTTTTGAGACATTTGTGTGTGTGTATGTGGTTGTGTACATGGATCTATGCCTATATAATATGGTAATATTCATTATAGCAGATAACATAAAATTGTCAAATTAATCACATTCTCCCAAGATATCATTGTATCTGAGGTTGCCTGACACGTTTCATACCTCATGCAGTTGCGGTTGAGCAGATACTGTGACGATCAATCGTTGGACTGTCTCAACGCCCCATCTGTTAGTTTTACCCGCTCTTAATGAAGCTGTCACAGAGAAACGGCTGTTTCACGCATCGATTGCGTCCCAGATGCTCGTACGGCAGGACCCCACAGAGTGGTGTATTTCACGTTAGGACCAGACCTGGGTCAAGTACGTCATTGTTTGGGATTTACATACTATTATACACTCTCAGACACAAAGTGGGGGGACAGTGGGGGTACTTTTTTTTGTTCTTCAAAGGATCTTCCCAAATGTACCCTGAAAGTACAGCAATGTGCTCTTTGGGTACAAATGACTATGTTTTCTAAGCAAAAAGGGTACAAATTAATGACATATTGCTGGCTATGTACCTATAGGGTACTGCCCCAGTGACAGGCGTACAGTATGTACCCTTTTAGGCACTTTTCATACCTTTATTTCTGAGAGTGTATACTTCCACTGAGCTTGTCTGGTGTATTGGCGCCTATGAAATGCTCTAAAAACGTGCAAACCCCCACCTTCTGGTCCTCTTGGTCGGCTCAATTGCACCAGGCAAGATCAATCGAGCACAGAAAGGTATTTGAATCCAAAACAGGTCTGGTTAGGACACGGCGGACGAGACCGGGCCGGAGATACGCACGCGGCCGCGGTCTCTGCGGAAGTGCAGCCGCTAATGGCTGAGGGATTACCGGAGCGCTCCCGCGTTCCCGGAATCCGTGTGTCCGTCCGGATGGCCGGGATCGAGGGGAAACACTCAGCTCTCCCTCGGAGACGCGGAGAGGCGCGGCGCTTTGATCGATCGGCGCAGTTAATGCGCTCAGTTGCCTAACCGGGGCATTTATGCTGCGGTGTGGTTGTCGGATACCCCTCGCCAGGGCAAGTAGCAACACGAGTTGTACAGGTGCACATCGGGGAGCTGAGGCTCTGGCCCCGGGGGGCCGCAGTGTCTGCTGGTTTTTGCCGTGTTTTCAGCGTGTAAGTACAGCTGTTTTTACTTGGCGGGCAACATTAGGTCAGGAGGTAAGAGTCTGGCAGCCTGGGTTGCCGGTTCCGCCCTGCCCTGGGTGTGTCAAAGTGTCCCTGAGCAAAACACCTGACCCCCAATTCCTGCCAATGAGCTGGTTGGTGCCTTGCATGGCAGCCTTTCACCGTTGGCATGTGTGTGTGCGTGTGTGTGTGTGTGGGTGAATTTGAGTGTCAAGCGCTTTGGAAAATTTATCAGTCCATGTTCCAGATTTGGGAGGGTTCCGGTTTTTACCCAGCTAACTCAGTAATCCTGCTTTGTGATACAGGCTGATTGGCTGCTGAGGTCAGGGAAACACATCTTGGATCTAAGGTTGCTAAATCCACAGCTGATTGATTAAAAACCATAAAGTCCTGCAGACACTGTGGCCCTGCAGGCCTGAAGTGTGTGATTCCTATGACCATATGGAGCAGCACTGTAATATGAGCTCTGGAGGGTGTGAGAGGTTTTTTGTTGGGGAGGGTAGTACCCCTCCAGGAGTGTTTTGGGGCGCAGGTGATGAGGGGGGTGTTTGGTTAGGCCGTATCCACCCCAGTCATTATCACTGTCCCAGGAGAGAGGGGGTCTATGGTCTACAGAGCAGCTGCAGTCCCAAACCCACTCCATCTTACCCAGCTCACACAAAGGAGTAACAGCCAAGCCGTGAAACTGACACATTATACTGGGGCGCTGGCTGAGTCCTCTCTGCCTGATTAATGGGTGTGTGTGTGGGTGTGTATGCATGCGTTTGTGTGTGTGTGAGTGTGTGCATATGTGCCTGTGTATGTGTGTGTTTGTGTGAATTTGCGTGCGTGTGTGTAAATGTATATGTGTGTGTGTTTTTGTGTGTAAATATGTTTGTGTGTTCTTGTGTGTATATGTGTTTTTGTGTGTAAATGTGTGTGTTTTTGTTTTTGTGTGTAAATGTGTGTGTTTTTGTGTGTAAATATGTTTGTGTGTATTCTTGTGTGTGTGTCTGTTTTTGTGTGTAAATGTGTGTGTTTTTGTTTGTAAATATGTGTGTGTGTTTTTGTATGTTTGTGTGTGTGTTTTTGTGTGTAAATGTGTGTTTTTGTGTGTAAGTAAGTGTGTCTGTGTGTGTTTTTGTGTGTAAATGTGTGTAAGTGTGTGTGTGTGTGTACATATGTTTGTGTGTGTAAGTGTGTGTGTGTGTGTGTGTGTGTGTGTGCATGCATAAAGGGCTGGGTCTGTAGGAGCTGTAGTGCTGGACTCAGTCAGCCTGATAATGGAGAGATGAAGGAAATGAATCTGCTGAAGCTGCAGGAGACAGTAATTCAGTAATTCAGTAAGTGATCTGCGGAGCTGCATTATGAGCTCAGTATCGTGAGCGGCGTCTCCTCGCCCTGCGCCGAGGCTCCGAGCCTGACACCGCGCGCCTGTGGCAGTTAGACAGAGGTAGGCCAGCGCGGAGGGCGTGGCGCAGAAATCTTTATCTGCGGGCGACAGACGAGCGAGCCGGAGCCCCTGTCGTGCGGAGGAACCGCCGCTATCGCAGAGCGCAGCTCTACTGGGACGGCTTCAGCAGCTACACGAGTCTGACACCAGTATTTTTAGCCTTTTTTTGGGGGGGGGAAGCGGATATCTAGTTCTGCCATCCAGACGTGGGTTCCATCCCACCTTCAGTTCAGCCGGTTCGGGAAGTGAATGGAAACTCAATTGTTTAATTATTAATCTTAGAACACTATTACATTACTCCACAGTTATTTAGCTGACGCTTTTATCCAAAGTGACTTAAGAGTTGATTAGACTAAGCAGGGGACAGTCCCCCCAGGAGCAATGTGGGGTTAAGGGTCTTGCTCAAGGGCCCAGCAGCTGTATTGATCGTATTGTGGCTATACTGGGACTTGAACCAACAACCTTCCAGGGTCCACTCAAGCACCTTTGCATTATGGGCATTTATGTTCAATTAGTGAATTAAAGTCAGTTAGTGAATTTAATTCCCTGTATTGGCTGAATTTATGGAGTTGGTCCCAACACTGTTAGCACTGATACTGGTCTATTACAACTGAACACTCTCAGAAATAAAGTGACAGTGGAGGTACATTTCTGTTCTTCAAGGATCAAATTTCCCAAATGTACCCTGAAAGTACAGTAATGTTCTCTTTGGGTGCAACTGAGTACATTTTCCATGCAAAGGTCCAAATTTATTATCCAGTCAGGTCCATAAATATTGGGACATCGACACAATTCTCATCTTTTTGGCTCTATACACCACCACAATGGATTTGCTTTAACTGCAGACTTTCAGCTTTAATTTGAGGGTATTTACATCCAAATCAGGAGAACGGTGTAGGAATTACAACAGTTTCTATATGTGCCTCCCACTGCTCAGCTGTTCCATGGCCAGGTGTGTGTTATTCCCTCATTATCTCATTTACAAGGAGCAGATAAAATATGAGATCCAAAGAGCTGTCACTATCAGTGAAACAAGCCATCATTAGGCTGAAAAATCAAAACAAACCCATCAGAGAGATAGCAAAAACATTAGGTGTGGCCAAATCAACTGTTTGGAACATTCTTAAAAAGAAATAACGCACTGGTGAGCTCAGCAACACCAAAAGACCCGGAAGACCACGGAAAACAACTGTGGTGAAGAAAAACCCCTTCACAACAGTTGGCCAGATCAAGAACACTCTCCAGGAGGTAGATGTATGTGTGTCAAAGTCAACAATCAAGAGAAGACTTCACCAGAGTGAATACAGAGGGTTCACCACAAGATGTAAACCATTGGTGAGCCTCAAAAACAGGAAGACCAGATTAGTTTGCCAAACAACATCTAAAAAAGCCTTTACAGTTCTGGAACAACATCCTATGGACAGAGAAGACAAAGATCAACTTGTACCAGAATGATGGGAAGAGAAGAGTATGGAGAAGGAAAGGAACTACTCATGATCCAAAACATACCACCTCATCAGTGAAGCATGGTGGTGGTAGTGTCATGGCGTGGGCATGTATGGCTGCCAATGGAACTGGTTCCCTTGTATTTATTGATGATGTGACTGCTGACAAAAGCAGCAGGATGAATTCTGAAGTGTTTCGGGCAATATTATCTGCTCATATTCAGCCAAATGCTTCAGAACTCATTGGACGGCGCTTCGCAGTGCAGATGGACAATGACCCGAAGCATACTGCGAAAGCAACCAAAGAGTTTTTTTAAGGCAAAGAAGTGGAATGTTATGCAATGGCCAAGTCAATCACCTGACCTGAATCCGATTGAACATGCATTTCACTTGCTGAAGACAGAACTGACGGGAAAATGCCCCAAGAACAAGCAGGAACTGAAGACAGTTGCAGTAGAGGCCTGGCAGAGCATCACCAGGGATGAAACCCAGCATCTGGTGATGTCTATGCGTCCAGACTTCAGGCTGTAATTAACTGCAAAGGATTTGCAACCAAGTATTAAAAAGTGAAAGTTTGATTTATGATTGTTAGTTTGTCCCATTACTTTTGGTCCCTTAAAAAGTGGGAGGCACACATACAAACTGTTAATTACTGTGTAATTCCTACACCGTTCACCTGATTTGGATGTAAATACCCTCAAATTAAAGCTGAAAGTCTGCAGTTAAAGCAAATCCATTGTGGTGGTGTATAGAGCCAAAAAGATGAGAATTGTGTCGATGTCCCAATATTTATGGACCTGACTGTATATTGCTGGCTAGAGACAAACTGTATATTGCAAACTAGAGACAAACTTTGAACAAGGTAATTAACCTGATTTAATTCAGTGCAAAGGATACAATGTAACAAATGCAAAAAAGATAAAAGTATCTGCTAAATGCTTGTAGTGTAATTAGTGGAAGTTTTACCTGGTGTTCCCATGTCTGTGAACACTTGTTTCACTCGTATTAATTTTCTAGCCCCTTGTTGTACTTTGTTGTCTTTGTAATCTAGGACTATTACAGTTGTAATTTAGAACCATTGCAATGGGGGCAACATTGGCTTCGGTGGTAAGAGCGGTCGTCTGCCGGTCGGAGGGTTGCCGGTTCAATCCCATCCCGGGTGTGTTGAAGTGTCCCTGAGCAAGACACTTAAAGGTACAAGTGAGGAATTGCAGCAATAAACACGCTCAAACCACAACACTGTTTATCCCACCCATTCTCTGTGAACACACTGACGTTGAAACGCCATTGGCTGTGGCAATCGGAACCAATTTTCAACCAATGAGCTTGAATTATTGTACAGCTGTACAGCTGTACCCATCACTGCATATTTTGAAACCCGAATTTGCGGACTATAAACACAGGCAGAGGGTGAGTCATCATTTCAGTGAGCCTTTTTCAAGGATAGGAAGGGATTGGTTATAAGAATGGTCTTCTTAACACAAAAATCTTACCTATTGTACCTTTAACCCCCAAATGCTCCTGACGAGCTACTTGGTGCCTTGCACGGTAGCCAATCTCCATTGGCGTGTGAGTGTGTGTATGAATGGGTGAATGAGAATCAATTGTACAGCACTTTGGATAAAGGCGCTATATAAATGCTGATATGTAATGTACAGCATGGCTAACTGGTATGCAGGGTGTGTGTGTGTGTGTGTGTGGGCTTGCGCGCGTGCTCATGTGGATGTGTGTGTCCCTGTGTGCAGGATTTACAACTTCTTTAACGAGATGAAACCCAGGCAATATCTATCAAAGGAGCTCACGAGTTCCTTTAATTGATATGAGTCTTTGTGAGGAGGTAGACTGTGAATGTAATGTGTAAGACTTTTATGATGAGCAACAGCTCTTGATAACGGCCTATGCCCATGACACTGTGTGCCTTAGCGGGAGCACAAACAGCAGGATTAAAAGGGCAACTGTGTAATATGCAATTAAGCAAACTATGCACTAATCCAGTAGGCCATTGTAGGGAGTTTATAGCACATGCTTCTTCTTATGACAAATATGTTTTCTTCCATTTAGAATAACTGCACTTCAAACTGCAACTATCTAATGTGCAATTGCACAGAATTTCTGGTACATATTTCAGCTCAGGACAACCACACAGACACACACACACACACACACACACACACACACTGGGCCAGGGCTCACTGAGGTGTATATCTCAATGTGTCTTCCCTGGTAAAATAAAGGATCAGTAAAAATGTATATATTCTAAAAAAAACCATACAAAGCCACATCTCACCAGTAATACGAGCAATCAATTCACTTATGAAATCATTTAACTACTTAATGAAAACAGTGCAGTATCACTTACATAATAATCACGAAACGCACCTGAACACATTTAGTAAATAAAATATTACACATCAGTGATTGATCGGTTAGAAGGAACGTTTGAGTCATAATCACTGACCACTTTCCTCTGATTAGAGTTGTATAAGATTGTGCTCATAACGATGTTAACCTGCTGATTTTCATTTGTGAAAAGAATGAACTGTTATCAAGACCCTACTTCGGTCTGCTTTAAAAGGAAAATCTGAAGCAGTCATCTCTGCACAGTTGGACAGATAAAAATAACTTGATCTTATAAATCACCATCTTTTCAAAAATACTGGAAAAACACATTCTGAGCCAATGAACTTTATGAAGTATGAACCTTTGAAACAGAATTAGAAAAGCATCAGAGAGTGAGGTTGTATGTATACGGATTTAGACAATGTTGTGTAATAAGGTTAATTCAGTATTGGGTGTGGACATCCCTGCTCATACGCGTGAATGAGCCACATTGAAGCTACTTTCTGTGTGAATAGAAAATAGTTATTTGAATTGATCTATCTCTCTTCTACCCTTCCTCTCCAACTTTCCCTCTGTCGCCCCGCCTCTCACTGTTCTCTCTTTCACTACCTCTTTCTGTATATATCTCCATCTTCCTCCCTCTCACTCATTCACTCTCCTCTCTCCCTCCCTCTCTCCCCCCTTTCCCATTCTCCCTCTCTCTCCTTCAGCTCCCCCTCCTCCTCTTCCTTAGTGTAAATAGTGAAGATGAGCACTTCTCCCAGCCCTAAGGGGACCCCTCTGGAGCGCAGCCCCAGCGATGGGAGTGCAGGGGGCCCCCAAAGCCTGCAGTCGCCCCAGCACCCCGACGGCCAATCCACCCCCGTCAACATGGCAACGCACAAGAAGCGTGTCTCCAGCATCCTGCAGAGCCCTGTGAGTGTGTATGTGTGTGTGTGCGCGTGAGAGTCTGTGTAAGAGTGTGTGTGCCTGTGTGTATGAGTGTATGTCACTGTGTGAATGTGTGTGTGAACATGTGTGAGAGTCTGTGTGTGTGAGTGTGTCACTGTGAGTGTGGGTCTATGTGTGAGCATGTGTGAGAGAGAATCTTTGTGTGTGAGTGTGTCACTGT
>NC_083770.1:39624726-39659726 GCF_963514075.1 Conger conger
ACAGCTACTGACCCAACACTGACACAGCTACTGATCCAACACTGACACACCTATTGACCCAGCTACTGACCCAGCACTGACACGGCTACTGACCAAGCTACTGACCCAACACTGACATGGCTACTGACCCAACACTGACACAGCTACTGACCCAACACTGACATGGCTACTGACCTAACACTGACGCATTCCGCACTGACTGAACAATGACACATTCCACACTGATGGAACACACACAAACACACATTGTTAACACAGTTGTGCTGATGCGAGATCAGGGCGTCTCTTCAGGAGACGTTGTTACTGTGGGAGGGGGGATTTCCCGCACTGAAGGCTGATCCTCCGTGCAGGTGTCTGCCATGAAGTGTGGCCTCCTGCCGCTATCCCATGAGGCTCTGCTGGTGGGCGATGTGGCGTACTACGACTACAACGGCCTGATGGAAGACGAGGAGGACCGGGTGGAGCTGCAGAAGAGCCTAGGGCCCACCTGCAAGGTGAGAGAGGGATGGAGGGAGAGAAGCAGGGAGGGAGAGAGGGATGGGGAAGAGTGACCGGGAGGGAGGAGTGTATGATGTACGAGATGCAGGACAGGGGTATGGAAGGTGGTGAATACAATTCTCAGCTAAAGGTGACAACTCATTATTTTAAAAAAATCAAATAATGTAAAATTACTAATAATTTGAGATACTTTATGTGCACAGGTTCTGGTGCTGAGGAATCATGGGATTGTGGCTCTGGGGGAGTCTGTGGAAGAGGCTTTCTACACCATCTATCACATCCAGGCTGCCTGTCAGATACAGGTGAGCTGAGAACAGAGCCTGCTGGTGATGAACTGTGTGTGTGTGTGTGTGTGTGTGTGTGAGTGTGAGAGAGACAGTGTGTGTGTATGTGAGTGTGAGAGAGAGAGTGTGTGTGTATGTGTGTGTGCGTCTATGTGTGTGTGTGTGTGTCTGTGTGTGAGAGAGTGTGTGTGCGTGTATGTGTGTGTATGTGAGTGCGTGTGTGTATGTGTGTGTGTGTGTGTGTGTGTGTATGTGATGTGTGTGGGCGATATTGAAAAATAATTAAACAGGAGTGGTTGCTAGGTATTAATCAGTCTTTCATTACAGTTCAGGAAGTGAATTGAAATTCCGGTCATTAATTGCAAAAGGAAAATATTCAGTTCATGAATCGATTTCCTGAAATTAAATTAAATTAAATGGACCCCACAATAGTACTATAGGGATATTTTACCCCCTACACCAGGGGTGCACAGCAAGGGCTGCACCATATCAGGATTTTGTGTAAACCTCTGCTCTTAATCATTTAATTAGCTCAATCACACTGCATCTTGGTCATTTGCATAAGCACCAACTACAGTCACAGACTGCAGGTGTATCCTGGATTTCTCTGTGATCCAGTACAGGAGTGGACCAGTGTAGTTTATAGAGCTGTCAGAAAACTCAAATGAAAGTAACCGATTGGAACAAAAACCAGCACGCACCCACCCCTGCCCTAAACCTACAGTAGTGGACGTCTGAAGCATGCGCTGCAATTCCTCATCCTGCCAACAGGTGTCAGCGCTGTGCTGCGCCGGTGGGGAGCAGAACCTGATCATGCTGGACCGCACCACGCAGAGGCCCAACCCGACCGGAACCGTGGGCTGGGCCGGGTCCACATTCGGGCCCCTCCACAAGAGCCGTCTCGGGGAGCATGAGTTTGAGGCGCTCATGAGGACCATGGACAACCTGGTGAGACCATGAAGCCGCCCGGCAGAGTGCTAAAGAGAACTTAAATCTGTTTTATACTTCTGCGTAGTCTGTGTGTTTTCGTGACTCACGAATGTGCGGAGCATTTTTATTTGTGCAGCATGTTGTACATGACATCTATGCGGACATCTAATCATGTAGAAGAATAAGGCAGTCCAGGAGATTTGGGAAGATTATAATTATGCAGTGTGAGTTGCACAACTTACATATTTTACAGTTAATTAGGAAATTGCTTACAATGTCCTTATGGGTAACTTCACTTTCCATACGGACAAAACTAGCTAAGAGAATGAATCTGTGGTGATGGGGAGCTTTGGCAGAAGAATACGGCACAAACCCAGTTAGGCAAGCTAGGAAGACATTTTGTTTGACTTTGACACTGAACAGATCAAGAGATATTTCCATGGCAACAATTCAGGTGAAAATACCAGGGTAAAAATTGAAAAATGTGCAAAATGAAAATAGTCAGTAATGGAAACCCTGTATTTTTAAATGTGCAAAAGAAAAGTAATGTATAATAATAAGAATAATAAATTAAATTTGTACAGCTCTTTCCAGCATTAAAGTACAAACGGCTTCATGACACAAAATTTATACAACAAATTAAAATAACGACAAGATGATTTTAAGAAAGACCAGGGATATTAAGATAATGTATTAAATTAACAGCATGAGGAAGCAACAGAATAAAATGCTGAAATAATAATGGATTATTATAGGAAATTGATAGGCAGAAGCTGTATGTGCAGGCCTATGAAGTGTAGAAAATAAGAGTGAGCTTACATTAATATCAGGTACACTGCAGTGTCTGTGTGTAGCGTACAGTATATAGCAGTGTCTGTGTGTAGCGTACAGTATATAGCAGTGTCTGTGTGTAGCGCACAGTACATAGCAGTGTCTGTGTGTAGCGCACAGTATACAGCAGTGTCTGTGTGTAACGTACAGTATACAGCAGTGTCTGTGTGTAACGTACAGTATACAGCAGTGTCTGTGTGTAGCGCACAGTATACAGCAGTGTCTGTGTGTAGCGCACAGTATACAGCAGTGTCTGTGTGTAGCGCACAGTATACAGCAGTGTCTGTGTGTAGCGCACAGTATACAGCAGTGTCTGTGTGTAGCACACAGTACATTGCAGTGTCTGTGTGTGGCGCACAGTACAGAGCAGTGGCGTTACTGCTGTGTTGTCTGCTGTGGTCTCGGGGGACCTGAGCAGTGACTGCAGAGGGAGAGTCGTTTTCACCATCAGAGATCTCTCACGCCTTAATGCGAAAGCTGGAGACGATACTTTGATGTCCTGGCCAAACTCCCAGTCTGGCCTCCCCCTAATCACCCTCTGCTGAAATCAGCCAAGCAGAGCCCTGCCGTTCTGCCACGGCTGGTGTGTGTGTGGGGTGGTGGCCAGAGCCGGAAAGCAGCCATAGGTGCAAATCTAACAACTGTGTATTTACCAGACCAGGGCCCAATATGTGTTTTAAATACTTGAACTATTTAGATGCAGGTGAAAATCTGAAATGCTTCTAGCAGATCGACATAATTCTGTAACTAAAACATTTAGACTCGGAAGAAAGGATTATGTTTTGATTATGTTCTGAATACTGGTAATGACACTCTCAGTAACCTGTAAGAATTCATACTGCTTTGTAAAGTGTTAAAGTATTTCAGACCACTGCATACCTGAGGTATGAAGACAGTATGACCGATGACTAGCACTAAATACCTGGGAGAATAGAAAACTAGGGCTGGATTTGGATTTGAGGGCCAGAGTTGATGATCCTTGCACTATTACTAGATAGTGTAATGAATTGGCTGTGATGTTTTAATAAAGGAGCCTCTCTCTCTCCCTCCCTCCCTCTCTCTCTCTCCCTCACTCCCTCCCTCTCTCGCTCTCCCTCCCTCCCTCTCTCTCTCCCTCTCACTCCCTCTCTCTCTCCCTCCCTCTCTCTCTCTCCCTCTCACTCCCTCCCTCTCTCGCTCTCCCTCCCTCCCTCTCTCTCTCCCTCTCACTCCCTCTCTCTCTCTCTCTCACTCCCTCTCTCTCTCTCTCTCCCTCCCTCCCTCTCTCTCTCCCTCCCTCCCTCCCTCTCTCTCTCCCTCGCTCTCCCTCCCTCTCTCTCTCCCTCTCACTCCCTCCCTCCCTCTCTCGCTCTCCCTCTCCCTCCCTCCCTCTCTCGCTCTCCCTCCCTCCCTCTCTCTCTCCCTCGCTCTCCCTCCCTCCCTCTCTCACTCCCTCCCTCTCTCTCTCTCCCTCTCACTCCCTCCCTCTCTCTCCCTCTCACTCCCTCCCTCTCTCGCTCTCCCTCCCTCCCTCTCTCTCTCCCTCTCACTCCCTCTCTCTCTCTCTCTCCCTCCCTCCCTCTCTCTCCCTCCCTCCCTCCCTCTCTCTCTCCCTCGCTCTCCCTCCCTCCCTCTCTCTCTCCCTCTCACTCCCTCCCTCCCTCTCTCGCTCTCCCTCTCCCTCCCTCCCTCTCTCGCTCTCCCTCCCTCCCTCTCTCTCTCCCTCGCTCTCCCTCCCTCCCTCTCTCACTCCCTCCCACCCTCCCTCTCTCTCTCTCCCTCTCCCTCCCTCCCTCTCCCTCTCTCTCTCTCTCCCTCCCTCCCTCTCTCGCTCTCCCTCCCTCCCTCTCTCCCTCTCACTCCCTCTCTCTCTCCCTCCCTCCCTCCCTCTCTCTCTCCCTCGCTCTCCCTCCCTCCCTCTCTCTCTCCCTCTCACTCCCTCCCTCCCTCTCTCGCTCTCCCTCCCTCCCTCCCTCCCTCTCTCTCTCCCTCACTCTCCCTCTCACTCCCTCCCTCCCTCTCACTCCCTCCCTCCCTCTCTCTCTCTCTCTCTCACTCCCTCCCTCGCTCTCTCCCTCTCTCTCTCTCTCTCAGGGGTACCGGACGGGGTACGCGTACCGTTTCCCAGTGCTGCTGGAGCGGGCGCGAACCCGGCGGGAGGTGGAGGTTCCCGCCACCGTCACCGCCTTCAACTTCCTGGAGGAAGGGGTCAGGCCCGCCTCGCGGAACCCGCCCCACGCCCAAAAACAGCAGCAGGAGAAAACGCGCTGGCTCAACACCCCCAACTCCTACCTGAGAGTCAGCCAGGACCAGGCCAGCCCGGGCCACCAGCGGACCACGGTGGGGGGGCAGGGGGGGTCAAGGGTGGGGAAAGGGGGTGGATATTGGGGGGGCTCAGTCTCCATTCTCATTGGTTTAAGCGGCTAAAAGAATTAAGGGGCAGCATGTAGCCTAGTGGCTCAGGACTGTGACCGGGAAGGTTGGTGATTCAAGCCCCAGTGTAGCCACGATAAGACCCGTGCAGTTTTTGGGCCCTCAATCAAGGCCCTTAACCCCACACTTTGGATAAAAGCACCAGCTGTTATAATAATGTAGCAATTAGCCACGACATCAGCGTATGCTAGCTCTTCTTTCAGGGGGCTCCATCTCCATTCTGATTGGTTGAGCCGGCTAAAAGAATTAGACCCTGACATCACGTAGACTAGCTCTTCTTTCAGGGTGCTCCATCTCCATTCTGATTGGTTTAGCCGGCTAAAAGAATTAGACCCTGGCATCACGTAGACAAGCTCTTCTTTCAGGGTGCTCCATCTCCATTCTGATTGGTTGAGCCGGCTAAAAGAATTAGACCCTGACATCACGTAGACTAGCTCTTCTTTCAGGGGGCTCCATCTCCATTCTGATTGGTTTAGCCGGCTAAAAGAATTAGACCCTGACATCACGTAGACTAGCTCTTCTTTCAGGGTGCTCCATCTCCATTCTGATTGGTTTAGCCGGCTAAAAGAATTAGACCATGACATCACGTAGACTAGCTCTTCTTTCATTTTCACCTTGATTTGATTAGGCCCGCATCACTGGGCACAGTACTTAGACTATTGTGGGTCTAAGTACAGTGCCCAGTCTCTATAGGGTGCAATTACTGATATAGATACCACACAATGGACATATTCACATTTCAGAGCAAATATTTAATAATTTAATAGAGGGGGAAAAAAAAAACAGAGAGACAGATTATTTCCACTGATTCCAAGTTATTTCGTAATATGGTAATTATTTTAGTCATTATTAGTCATTTTGCTGCATTATTTTTTGTTGCTATTTCTTTAGGGTTGAGTCACAGGGCTAATTTACATTAAGCACAGCGAGTCTCGTTAGCACAGCTAACAGTTTTTTTTAATGCTAGAACCGCTGGGTCAGTGTCTGGCTATGTGTTAAACAGGCGTATGGAAACATGTCACTGCAGCTTTTTGATTGGACAGGGTGGCTAGATGACGACATCACTGGGGTTGTGCGTATATGGGAGAAGTATATGTGGGTGTATTGAAAGCAGAAAGACAGTATAGGTTGAATAATAGCATGTACTGCCTCAGGTACTGTGTGTAGACATTACATGAAGTCATTTCAGAGGGGAGGGGCCTTCTCTCTCTCTGACCCCTCCCTCTTTCTCCTCTCTGTCCCTCTGCATTGCAGGGGAGATCCCAGCTCTCTCGCTCTCTGTTACTGCAATGCCACGTCTGCCCTCTGGTGGCTGGATTATGCAATGGCAGCCTTTATTCTGAGCCGAGTGCTAGACATGCAAAGGGCACTGTCATCCTGAGAATGACACAAATACAAATGTCAATTTAACGCAATGCTAACCATATATTGCTCTTTATATTAGGAATGTAATCTGTATCATCATTGAACTTAATCAAGCTGAAACATGAGTGTCTACCTACATGAAGTGAGCCGTGTGTGGTTTAAAGGCTCTTCCTGTCTGTCTCAGTGGCTGAAGACAGAGGAGATCACACAAGGGAGTGGCACGGCCATTAAGATCGAAAACCCAAACCAGTTTGTACCGCTCTTCACCAACCCCCAAGAGGTGCTGGAGACACGAAACAAGGTACACTTAGCAGGCTTGTTAAGCTGATGGAATATCTGTTTAGATTTTTCACATCAGCCTATGTGTGTTTATTAACATGCTATGGTTTATTCATCAACAAGGGTTTATTTTAAAGCAGAATGACCTCTGGTCATTTTCTTAACATACTGTTTTAGTCTATTGTCATTTTTGGGTTACTTTTACATTTTTACACTTGGCATTTGGCATTTAGCAGGCACTGTCATGTAGATGGTACCCAGAGATTCCAGCTCTACATACAAACTCCACACAGCTGGATATTTACTGAAGCAGCTCTGGTTAAGCACCCTTAAGGCCCGTTCACGCCGATAACTACTGCATAACTATAACCATAACAATAACGACAATAAGGTGAGCATCCACACTGATCAACCACAACATTCTGCAAATAGGCACTTTAACCATGAAGCCTTGTAAATTAGGATGGATTGTGACTGGATGTCAATGTTTTTATCGTTCATGGAGCTGGAAAATGAATCGCTCTGAAAGTGATCCGGACAATAATGTTTGTCACTGTTGTTGCATTTACAGTTGTGGTGTGGACTCCGTCATCCGCTCGAGAATGATTTTAAAAACTATTTAAAAAAATATTTATAGTTATCCTTCTTTTACATTACATTACATTATTGGCATTTGGCAGACGCTCTTATCCAGAGCGACGTACAACAAAGTGCATACCCATAACCAGGGATAAGTTCGCTGAAAGACCCTAGAGGGAAGTACAATTTCAACTGCTACCTGTACAACAAAGATAAGGACAAGGGCCTTTTTTTTTTTTTTTGTTGAACAAACAAACAAACAAACAGAGCAAAAGTGACCTTCTTGGTGCGGACGGGCCTTTGCTCGAGGGCACGATGGCAATACCCCAAGCACCTGAACCCCAAACCTTTGCGCTACGAGCCCAGTTTCCTACTCACTGTTACAGTGGCACTTTTTCAGTGACGTCCGTCAGCATGCGCTCCATATTGATCATTAGCATGGCGCAGTACAGAGCAGAGCTGCTGCGGCTTCAGAGACTTCAGGCTAATAGAGACCTACTGTACGCTCCAGGTGCTGAATTAAACAGCTATTAAACATGCTAAAATATTCAACTATTCTAATGTAATGACTCTGACTATTATGTTATCGTAAAGGAGCATCAAAAGTCAACATCTCTCCCTCTCCCTCCCTCTCTCTCCCTCACCCACGCTCCTCCCTATCTCTTGCTCTCCCTCTCCCCCCTCACCTTCTCTCCCCTATCTCTCTCCCCCTCCCTCTCTCCCTTCCTCCCCCTCTCTCTCACTCTCATTCTCTCCCTCCCCCTCGCTCTCTTTCTCCTCCTTCCTCACTCTACATCTCTCTCCCTTCCCCCCATCTCTCTCATTCTCTCCCTCGCCATTACTCTGTCTCCCCTATCTCTCTCCCCCTCCCTTTTTCCCTCCCTCCCTCCCCCTTTCTCTCTATCTCTCCCCTATCTCTCATTCTCTCCCTCCTTCTCTCCCCTCCCTCTCCCCCCCCCCCCCCCCCCCCCCCACCCCCTCTCTCTCTCAGATCCGTGAACAGAACCGTCAGGACATGAAGACTGCCGGGCCCCAGTCTCAGTTGCTGGCCGGTGTCATCTCTGATAAGACACCACCGGTACAACCCACAGACAGAGCTACGAAGCCATGCACACAACCCAGCTACCTATATACTCAGCTGTACATTACTGCTGTACAACCTGTATACAGACCTACATTACACCAACTACACATGTGAGGCAGGCCTGGACTCAAACTGTATTTGTTCTGGATTCAAATACTTTCCTGTGCTCTTTTGATCTTGCCTGGTGCATTTGAGCCTGCAACTAGTAGGGGGGGGTTACACCAGGCAAGGTGCAAATGCAGAAAAGTATTTAAATCCGAATACTGTTTGTGCCCAGGTGTGATGTCTTACAGGCAGCATACAGCAGCCCACAGAAACTGCTGCTTCAGACCCTCAGATTAGCAACTCAGCACAGTGCCCTCAAATTATTATGTCATACTACAATGGCCCACATAATTATAGTAATCTCACCCCTATGTGTGTGTGTGTACGTGTGTGTGCGTGTACGTGTGCATGTGTGCGTGTGTGTATAATTACTTTGTCAGTGGATATTTTACACAGAACCACCTCACTGTGTTTCTGTATTTGTTTTTTAGTAGAGCATCTTTAGTCTTGTATGCATAACATGCATAATACATTTAATGGATGTTAAGGCAATATTAGAAGGTAAATACAGGTTTGTGAGTTGATGATGTTCCAAGCAGTTTATTTTGGCAAGCCTAAGCCGAGGACATTTTTTCTCATTTCCCAGCCTCATAATGGCTTCCTTGACTGTCATTGGCACAACTCTGGTCCTCATGTTGACGAACGCCAACAGAAGGCAATCAAAAGCCTAGAATCAATACTACATACTGAAATCTCCCTCATGCCTGCGCTAAGGGACATATTGGACATACACTGCACATATGGATACAGACGGAGGTGCTGTTACACAGAGAATGTGTATAAAACGAAAAAAGTGTTAAAAATAAGGATATGTTGTTTCCATGTCCCCCTCCCCCCTCCCCCGCCTCCCCAGTCCCCTGAGAATGACCTGGCACTGGGACAGAATGGCCCAGAGGGGGGACCCCCAAAAATCCCCCCCTCCCCAGAGCCCCCCAATCCCTTCAACCAGCTGACAGACCAGGAGCTGGAGGACTACCGTCAGGAGGTTCAGAGGAAGCAGACGCTGGGCCCAGAAGATGGTACAGCCGACCTACACCTCAGCACCAGACCTGGGTCAACGACGCAATTGATTCAAATACTTTTTTATGCTTCACTGATCTTGTCCGGTATATTAGAACCTATAAAATACTACAAAAAGTGCAAATTCTGCCTTCTGGTCCTATGGGTTGGCTCAATTCCACCAGGCAAGATCAGTCGAGCACAGAAAATCAAGAACAATTACTGTATGTATTTGACCAGGTCTGGTCTTCACACACTGTCACACATGTCACACATTCCCATCTCGCACCGATACAACTCACTAGCACTGATTCATCTGTCACTGACTCATAACTCACTCGCACTGATTCGTCTCTCAGTAACTCATAACTCACTTGCACTGATTTGTCTCTCACAGATTCATGACTCACTCTTATCCGAATGATTCTCTCGCGAACACATTGCTAGCTCATACGGATTCAACTGTCACAAACCCATTATCAATCAATCCTCATGCTGAAGTCCATCTTGCCAGCTCATAACTCACTAACCGATCCTCACAGCCCAGTAACACCCTCGCCCGCCCCCCCCTCCGAAAGCCTCCATCGCCTTCACAAATCCATCCCACAACCCCACACTATCCCTCAGTTTCTCCTCTGTCTTTGTGTCAGGTGGGGAGGAGCTGGCCAATGAGAAGGGGACTCCCCCTGCCACCTCCCCCACTAAGAACAAAGTTAGGAAGTACCATGAACCAACCTTGTTAAACACTCTGAAAATATGTTTTACAGACCGTTTTTTACACACCATAGTACTTACCTCAGAAATCACAGTAGTTACATAATAATTACACATAAGTAGCTGGTATTTACTCGGTAATTAACAGCCCGTAAAAGAAAGCGATAACGTTTTTTCTCTGTTGCCACCACCCATCTTGTAAACTCTGTCCCCCTTCACATTGCTAGCTCATACGGATTCAACTGTCACAAACCCATTATCAATCAATCCTCATGCTGAAGTCCATCTTGCCAGCTCATAACTCACTAACCGATCCTCACACCCCAGTAACACCCTCGCCCGCCCCCCCTCCGAAAGCCTCCATCGCCTTCACAAATCCATCCCACAACCCCACACTATCCCTCAGTTTCTCCTCTGTCTTTGTGTCAGGTGGGGAGGAGCTGGCCAATGAGAAGGGGACTCCCCCTGCCACCTCCCCCACTAAGAACCCCTCCCCCACTAACCCCCCTCCCACAGGTGAGACAGCACGCTAGCTACCTGCACGCCCGTGCATGCACCCCAAAAACCTGAAAAAAAAAAAAGGTGGCACGATTCCCCTGCCTGTGCGTCCCCTCTCCATTCCTGCCCGGATACTCAACGGCAGCCCCTGTTACCCTCAACTCACGGCTCACAATCTCGCCTTTTAGCAGACGCTGCTCGCCGAGTGTATTTCGCTGTTCACACTCTCTCAGGACTGCACATGTGCACAAGTACTGTACCTCCCTCAAACGGCAAGCTACAATATTTACTTCTATTTTTAAGGCTACTAAAGGCTACAAATTAATTATATATTGCTGGCTAGGGGTACAATTTTATGTACCTATAGGATACCGCAGCGGCAGCATTTGTACTTTTTTAGGCAGTTTTCGTTCTTTTATTTTCAAGAGTATAGCACATATTGTACAATGAGTGCATTCCTTCTTGAATCTCACATCCTCAGGCCAGCAGACTGTCCAGTGTAACACGGGGTGTCTGTTTTGTGATTGTCGGTTTGTTGTTGTTGTTGTTGTTGTTTTTGTTGCTGTTGAAGTGTTGCATCTCAGCACTGTGTTGTGGTCTCCATCTGTCTCCACAACTGTGTGTCTCTCTCCCTCTGTCTGTCTTTCTCTCTGTCTGTCTGTCTTTGTCTGTGTTTCTCTTAACTATCTGATAGGAATGACCTCTGATACTGAGATCTTGTCTCACTAGTAAGTACTGAGAGCCTGTCAGATGTCGTAATGGACTGATTAATGAACGCAGCATGTCGTGTACTATGATGCAACACCCGTCACTCATATTGTACGGCTAAAGTTTTCAGCGGTTTACGTTTTACTATACTGTGTGTGTGTGAGTGTGTGTGTGTGTGAGTGTGAGTGCGTGTGTGTGCGAGTTTGTGAGTGTGTGTGTGTGTGTGAGTGATTCCTCAGTAACGCTTTATTTTACAAGCCATTAATTACCTAGTATTTACTAGGTAAACACCAGCGACTTGTGTACTTATTTGGTAACTACTGATTTCGGAGCTACGTACTATGAAACAAAGTTAGGAAGTACCATGAACCAACCTTGTTAAACACTCTGAAAATATGTTTTACAGACCGTTTTTTACAGACCATAGTACTTACCTCAGAAATCACAGTAGTTACATAATAATTACACATAAGTAGCTGGTATTTACTCGGTAATTAACAGCCCGTAAAAGAAAGCGATAACGTTTTTTCTCTGTTGCCACCACCCATCTTGTAAACTCTGTCCCCCTTCACTGCCAGACGAGACCAACGCCGTCGACGCCGCGGACGTCACCAAAACCGTGGTGCAGAACGGTAAGGAGGAGGAGCTGAAGCAGCAGGAGGAGGAGCTAGAGAAGGGGATGAAAGCCCTCTCCACTGCTGACACGTCGCCCGCCCCGCCCACCGCCCCGCCCCCCGCCGCCCCGCCCACCAAGCCCGGCCACACCCCCGAGGGCTCGCCCTCCAAGTCCCCCTCCAAGAAGAAGAAGAAGTTCAAGGCCCCCTCTTTCTTGAAGAAGAGCAAGAAGCAGAAGGAGAAGGTGGAGAAAGTGGAGGCCTGAGGGGGGTGCAATGGAGAGGCGACTTATTTACCCAGTTACACACGCGCCCACACACACACGCACACACACACACACTCACACACAGAACCACACACACACACACACACACACACACAACCACACACACGCGCGCGCCACGCCCACACACACAGACAAGCGCCCACACACACACACACACACACCACATGCGCGCGCCCACACACACACACATACAGCAGCATATTTACCCCCCTACACAGCCAAAACACTGACCATTATCTTATCCTCACCTCTCTATCTATACATATAAACACACCTCTCCACTTACCACTTTTTTTAATTTGTTCAATTATTAACTGGTACTTGTTTTTGTGACAAAAAAAAATTCAAACATCGTTTCGATACACACTTGTATGTTTTTCTGGTGACAGTGGTCCACGGCAAAACATATCTGCGCATATTCATGAAGCCAATTCCCACGTATGTGTATAGTAACCACATAATTACATAATCATCGCAATCAAGTCATGATAAGAAAACCTCGTCATGCCAGCTTCATCTTTTCCACCGATGTTACTTCTGATTGTCACCTGTCGAGTGTGCACAGATGTCAATGGCACACACTGTTAAGTGCTTTTTCTGTTGATAACAAAATCAGCAGGTCTTATTTTCACTTATGTTCTTCTACATCTAATGATTTGATGCAGAACATCAGGGAATATTTAACTCAATTAAACAATAAGGAACTGGTATATAAAATTGCGATGGGTAAGGAAGCCCAAACTAACAGCTAGTAACGCCACTTATGTCTAATATGCGATAAGAAAAAAAGAATGAAAAACACTTCTTTGTAGCTTGCGGATGCAGATGAAACCCAACTCAGAAAGGCACTACACATTCCTCATGTCCTGTCTTCTTTCACAACAAGACCTCCTTACTGTTGTAATTATTATTATTATTATTATTATTATTATTATTGATTCCATTATTTAAGTGTTACTCTGTGTGTATATTTGCTGGTTTTTATTTGAATGTAATTTCATATTAGAATGCAAAGGTGAAAAAAGGTGATGTTAGGTTAGCAGTGCACCAGTCATTAAAGAGCAATTCAATATGAATCCCTGCTTTTGCTTCATTTCATCCGGTCTGCAGTTTGCGAAAAACAATGGTTTACTACTGTGTATCATAGCCTACTTACCTACTTACCCTGATAATGCCTACATTATTAATTTGTATTGTCTGTTCTGGCTCTAGCAATGTTTTCAGTAAAATCCAGACAAAACAGAACCGCAACCATGAACAAATTACACAAAAACAGCAGTTATTTTCAATCCATTTCGAGTTCTGGAAGATTTGGAGCATTGGGAAATCTGTGAAAAGCAATAATGTGCTGATGAATGCCTTTCACTGCACTTTCATGGACTGCTCCCATCATAATTCTACACAGGGTTAAAGTATTGCACTGTGTGTGGTGCGAGGTCGTGTTTTTTGGCAAGAAAACAGACCGTGATGTGGGATGAGCAGAACAATTCATCACAGCTGAGATGTCAGTCACTGAGGCTGGAATGACCGGCTGAAGCTCTCTACAGCCGTTCAGACGACTCGTTCGGTGGAATCCAGTCATTAGCAAAAGAGCTGCAGGGAGATGAATGGGACCGGGGGATAGCCTGAGCTAAGCTAAAGCACTCAGTTTGTCAATTACATCACTTCACCCTGTGTGCACTGGTGCAGGGGTAACTCGAAGTACAAAAATCCAACTTATACCTGCCACACTCTTAGAATGATAACACAATTAAGCCCCACCATTGCAAACCCCCGGTCATAGTCAGCTAGTGACATGACCCTGGCATTAACTAGCATTGCCTAGGCTTACATCCTGCACTCACATTGTATATCCATACTGGTGGAGCCACTGGTTTCACTTTCCGACCACAATTCTTGCATACACTACGTGGACATTGACATGAGTCAGTAAAATGACCCACATTTGTCAAACACTTTTTCTGAACAGAACATTTATGGATGAATATTAAAGCAACAATGATGGATATCTCGTAAATTTGCTTGCAGCATAGTACAGCTAGTATGTTAGTAGCCTACTGAAGCAGTGGGGAAAATCAATCTAGTGAAAAGGTAAACTCAGGTAAACATGCCAATTTCCTGAAAAATATACATTTTAAATGTGTCAATATACATTTTATTTATCAGCAATAAGATACAGGCAGTGAAATAACCAGCAGAGGGTCAGTGATACCTTACCTGGCAAAGGTGAAGGGCAAAATCTCTGCTGTTGAAAAGAGACTGGTACTTGGAGAAACTGCTGACTGGAGTGGGCGAGATCCATGAAGTGTGGCGTGCATTCCTATGAAATAATGATCACATTCTGTAACTGTGATTTATGACTGTGTGCTAAAGAACAATGAATGAACTAGGAGTGTGACCAAACCGGAATAAACATTAAGGTTAACTTGAATCAGTGGCCGGAACTCAATGAACGCGTGTGTTTCCACAGGGGCGTATTTGAAGAGTGCACGCCGTGGTGTTCCAGAATTATCCGTATAAAGAGTGGACAACTGTGGAGTTAGTAGTGATAACGCTGCACATCTCGCTGTTTTGACTTGCCTGGTACATTATAATAGCTGCGTCTAGTTGGTTATTTTGCCTGGACTTTTTTTAAAGGGCGAATGGGGAGAAGCAGGAGCCGGTCGCCGCAAAGAAGAGGTTTGTTGTGTTAGCACTTTAGCAGTGTGGCTGAACGTATCACGAACGTTAGTTGCTCGCTCGCTCGCTAACTTAGCTAGCTAGCTAGTTAAATAAGCGACAGTGACGGCACGGCTGTAGCCAGCAAACAAACTGTATGTCTGATTTACATGTCAGCAGAAGATAATTTTATAATTAGATCAAACGTATAGAGCTTACTTTAAAGATCAACTGCAATATTAGCTGACGCCAGCTTGCTAACAACAAAAGCTATTCAAGTAAACTTTAGCTTAGGTTACGCTCTTTCGTGAGAATTCCTGTCTTTTGATAAACACAGTAGCAAGTCTGGTGTTATTATTATTTTCAATCTATTCAAGTTTTGTCTAGCTAATATAAACATGGCGAGCTATAAACATCTAGCGAATAAATAAACGTTAAAGTAATGGCGTCTTGTTTATTGGGATTTAACATAATAACTTGCAAAACCCAATAAACAAGATGCCATTACTTGAACGTTTATTTATTAGCTAGATGGCCATGCTTATATTAGCTAGACAAAACTGAAATAGATAACTGTTAATTTAGTTTGCAGTAAACTTACTGTGTTCCGAACTGAACACGGGGACGCAACCGCTTCCTCCAGAAGTTAAAGGTCCGTTCAATTGTAGTTTTTCTGCTGATGAATGTGGTTAATGATTACGGTTGCTTATTCACGATACCAGATACTAAAACACGTGCATTCGTGTTAATTGGACAAATAATTAACGAGAAAATGACAAATAACCACACAATTCCCTGTGTTCGCTCATGATGTTCCGAACACCTATTCACGATGTTAATAACACATAATAACAAGAAGATGCATAATAAATTCATAAAAATCAGTTACACCTTCGCATCTTTTGTAAATTGTGCGTTTCGCTCACCATTTCGTCTTTTTGTTTTGCAGAAAGACGTCGCTCTCGCTCGGGTTCGAGGGAGCGCGAGCGAAGGCGCAGAGAACGGGAACGCTCCAGGTCGCGCGACAGAGACAGACGCAGGAGCCGCTCGCGCTCGCCTCACAGGCGGCGCTCCAGGTGAGATATATGGGGCCAGATGGGGGATTTCGGATGGTTTCAAGGGCCCTGACTAACAGAGGTCATGAAAAGATTGGAATGGGATGGGGTGTCCTGGGTGGTGAGGCCCCAATGTGAGCTCTTAATTTGGTCCAAAAACTGCTGAAAATCACCTTCCGCCATCTGACCTCTGACCTTCCCTCTTTCCTTTCCACAGGTCACCGCGGCGACACCGCTCTTCCTCCCTCTCCCCATCTCGGCAGAAAGACAGGGACGACAAGGACGGAAAGGACAAGTCTGTGAAGGAACATCAGATCTCAGGTTTGTTACTTTTTTGTTAAACTGGTTTCCTATTCCTATTCTGGTTTCCTATTCTAAGTATATTATATGATGTATTTAACTGCAAATTAATGATAAAAGAATGGTAAATGTATCTGGGTTGTCACTTTGCAAAGTGGGTTGAGAGAATCAGTCCAACTGTAATTTTATGTACCTGCAAGAACCTTTACTGCTGATGTCACATGTCAGAATCTGAAAGTTCTCCCTCATTGTGGATGGTTGTCCTGGAAACTAGAAACTGCAGTCCAGACAGACACTTAAAGGCCATATTGTAGCCAAAATGCTGTACAAGTAGCTCTTTACACACTCAAATGAGGTCTTGCACATTGCCTCAGTTTCTGAGAATTTGGTCATGCCATACTCGCACATTAAGGTAATGTTTCTTTGTGTGCTAACTGCCTCAAAATGACATGATTACTGAGTTAGCTGGATAACTGTACTGACTAAACCCTGGAACATGGACCAAAGTAAATGGAGCTGTTCTGGGTTTTAGTTTGTGTAGTTATCTGGCCAACTCAGTAATCCTGCTGTGTGGAACAGGCCCCTGTACTGTAAATTGTTGTACATTGACCATTGCTTTGCACTCCATTGTCTTTGCACTGCACATGAACCATGTGTGAAATGTTCTCTTGTGTTTTTCCTGGTCCAGAGGAGGACCTCCAGGGCAAAACGGAGGATGAGATTGAGATGATGAAGCTAATGGGCTTTAGCAATTTTAATTCCACCAAGGTGAGGTCCCTGTCTCCTACCTACACATTCCTGCGTACACCGGGGGGTACATCACAAAGCAAGATAACTGAGTTAGTAGTTCATTGAGTTCCAAAACTGGAACGTGGACTATAAAATTACTCTGAATTTATTCTGCTAGCTCAGTAATCCTGATCCCGGTGTCTTTTGTAATAATAGCTTATTTGCAAAACACCATTCGTACAGTTATTTGTAACCCAAGGAGCATGCAGTTGGATTGAAAATTATCAATCAAGAAAGCTCATCTACGGGGAGGGTATTTTACGGAAGTTTTTTTAGTTATTTGGGTTTCTTGCTCCAAAATGTCTTCATTAATGTCAGCTACGCTGAGGCTGTCCCAATATGCCCACTTAATCACACTGGGACATTTGACATCCGCATTCATGTGCTTAGCATATATGCACAGGTGTGTCCCATTTCTCACATAATCAAAGGTGCGGTTGATGCATACTTTACCCAGGCTTACCCGCTCCAGAGTGGTTTTGGCGAAGTACCCAGATCCACAATGCATCATGTTGATGACATTTATGATTGACTCCTGTCACGAGGTTGCTGGCTTGTGTGTTCACTGGAGGAAAATGCCAGCGAGGCAATATCAGAAAGATGTTTGCAAAGCTGCAAATGTAGGGACTTAATATTTTATTCATACCATAGTCGTATGATGTGTGTTGTTAATGTAAACATAATGTTAGCAAGCTCAGTTAATCTTTTCAAGCCCACATCAAGCTATGCACAGCTGCTATTAGCGGTCTGGCTACAATAACTTATTTCAAATTGGGACCATGAAATAATCCCGATGTGTATCGCAATTGTTTAAAAAAAATCCCCACGCACTTGGGCACATACTTGCACACTATATGAAAATGTACATTCCGCATCAGGATAATAAAGCGTGCAAGTACCCAAGCCCACTTAGCCAAATGTGGAGAACTGGAGCAGCCCAATTGGTTTCTGAAAAGGAGATTAAAAACGGTCACAGTTAAATTAAATATTTTAACCACACATTACAACAATGATATGCAGAAGAGCATCTCTGAACATACAACGTGTCAAACCTCTTAAGTGAATAGGCTACAGCAGTAGAAGAAAGGTATAATTAATACTCACTGAGTGTATTATCTGCCACAAGGTGGCGACAAGTCCTTCAAAATAACCAGTGTTTTGCAGCGTCAGTTCTTGTTTTTTCTCAATTGTCTGGACCTCTGCTTTCCTCCATCTCTCCATCTCTATCTCTCTTTCTCTCTGTCTCTCTCTCTCTTTAGGGGAGGAAAACTGATGGTTCAGTCAATGCGCATGCCATAAACGTATCTCAGAAGAGAAAGTACAGGTGGGTTTGTACTTATGCAATTACTGTTTAATCTGCGGTGACTTCCAACATTTCCTATGAAAGCTGTAGCATTACATTACATTTCATTGTATCTAGCTGACACTTTTATCCAAAGCCACATACAAAGTGTGCATTCCGAGGTAATGGAACAAACCACAGAACAGGTCCGATAAGGTACAATTCACATAGGATGAGTTGTAAAGCCATGAACATAAGTCTAGTAGATGGGCCAAGTCTGTAAGTAATAAGGTCAGGAATACTGCATAAGAATGCTGCTGTTCTACATGTGATTTTGGATTGATATTCTTTGCATTTCAAATGAGTTCTTGCATAGAATGTGTGAGCTTTGTTTTAACGGACTCCTTCCCACCACACTTGATCATTTTGCATTTGTGTGTGTGTGTGTGTGCGCGCGTGCACAGGCATGTGCGTCTCTATGCGTTGCTATGCATTGCGTTGCTATGCATTGCGTTGCTATGCAGGCTGCGCCGGGTGAAATTGCGTGTGCTCGGTTGCGTGTCCGTGTTGTGCTCGGTTGCGTGTCTGTGTTTTCAGCCGAAGACGGCCGCATGATACCCTCAATCTCATCAGCAGCCAGTCACAGTGCAGCCAATCACCTCGGGCAGGTGTTGCTTGGCTGTGAGACTGCCATTCCCATTGGTAGATGATGATGTAATGTAGGAAGGGGAGGAAACAATGATGTAACCATATTCTGTTTCTTTTTTTTTTCTTTCTTTTTTTTTAGGCAATACATGAACAGAAAGGGTGGCTTCAACAGACCTTTGGATTTTATTGCCTGAGTGCATCAGAGAGATGTTTATCACCAGACCTCGGTATGCCTGCATTCAAGGACATTTTCACCTGAATTGGCGATACTTTATACCTAAATGCAAAATCTCCGTGGATCACTGTTCCTTATTGGTCTTTTTTTTATTTCTTGTTTATGTTGTTCAGTTTGGCTTTGAGAGTAATGACCTCCCTAAGTTAACATTTTATATTTTATCCCATCATTAAGATGTATTTTTGAAATGTTGCGGACACTGCTTATTGTGTTATGTTGCCGTCTTGTACCTGATATGCTTAGTGAATACTGAATAAACTGATTGAAATAACCTCATGAAATCTGCTGTTGATTTTTAATTCTAATTGTGCCGTACAGTTCATAATAAATGCTTCCTTTTTTACATATGTTCCCAGGGACAGTTTGCAATTAATAATACTTGCATGTTGTTTTTCCATTCTGATAGAATCTCATAGTGCGTTTCAGTTTGGTGTTGCATTAATGCTGAATGGGCTAAGATGGGTTTTAGCCTGCAGCCTATAGCCAAGTGGCTAAGGTGCATGACTATGACCCGGAAGGTTGGTGGTTCAAGATAATGTGATAAGATGTGCACAGCTGTTTGGCCCTTGAGCAAGGCCCTTAAACTAGGCCCTTAATCCCACATTGCTCCAGGGGGGATTGTCCTGCTTAGTCTAATCAACTGGAAGTTGCTGTCTGGGTGGCAAGACAAAGATGTAGGCATTGAACACCCATGCTTTCATTGTCATAACCTGACACTATTCTCTCCTGTTTTTTCTACTGTATTTCCATTTTTAAACCTTGTTCTGTGCCATTGTCTTTCCTGTGAGCTGGTGTCAACTCATTGTGCATAGGGTCTATGCTGTCAACGACAGATACACCACAGCCTCAGAAGGCACTGAAATGTTGGTAGTCTTAAATGTGTGGGATGTGGTTTGGTTGGTATCTATAGATTAAGGGGCGTTTGGATGTCTTAAATCAAATAAACACATTACTGAATTATATTCACTGAATTTCTACTGATTTGCATTCGTGATATATACTATATATATATATATACTATATATATATATATATTCCCCCTGTTCTATCGTCTGTTACACATTTCCGCATTACCTCATAAAAAGTGGGGTATCTTCAGTGGCAGGAGCGTACATACTTGGCCAATCACAACGTTAAAAACAAGGCGACGATACAGACCGACAAACCAATCAGCCTCTTCCACACTTGGCTACAGTGTGGAAAAAAACGCCATGTGGATGGGGCGTGACCTACGAGTAACGGGGGAGTTGCCATGGCAGCTCTTGAGCTGTAACAACCAATCAGAATCGACTTGTCCAGAGTATTTAGTGGAGGGGGCCAATTATAATCATCCAGGGTGCACATGGGCACATTCAATTGGGAAACGGGGTCCATTACGGATCTGTAATGTGGTCTCGAATATACGCTTATAAAGGGTTCGTGTGATCCAAAATGGCGAAGTACTGCAGTCGGTTGCACACATCCTGCCCCCTTGACAACAGCGATTCCATATCGTTGTTGCAGAAGAAACTGACAGTCGTTCTATCCAATACTAAAACGGATTAATATGTCTTGTGTCCAATCGCTGAGAAGTTCGCACGGATAGGCTGGCAGAAGTACAGTAGCAAGCTGGTGCCGGCTGGGTCGGTGTTCGTCAGTAGCTAGCGACTTTTGTGCCATTTTTTCTCTAATAAACAAACCACTCTCGTCGCTGTCAGTCACTGATCAGTCCGTACAGTCGGAGCGGAGGAGCGAGTCTCACGTAACAAGCTGACCAGCAAGCCAAACTAGTTTAGTAATTTATCAAGTAAAGTTTGCTATTTTAATTTTAGTAGGACGATATTCGCTTTGAAGTTAATCCATTTGATAGTCAGCATTTCTGTAATGTTCTAGTTAGATTGGGACATTGATAGCTAATATCTTTAAACAACCAGAATAACTACAGTTGATGATCGCTTGCTCGGACGTTGTTTGTTGATCAGGACTATTTAAAACATAGGTGGCAGGCGAATACCTTCAGTTACTGTGTAACTTTAAAAATACAGCTAGATAACTAGCTCGCAATATATTAACAGGCGTTTTTTTAACATCAGTTAACTGACGTTAGCAACCAGGCAAAGGGAACTGGACAGGCATATTCAACGTTATTACTAGTTAGCTGAACTGATAACGTGCATTGCGAATAATTATAAGGTTTAAGGCAGTAATCAATTTGATACAGTGGACTAACTGCTAGCGTTAGCCATTGTTATTTGGTGCTTACTATCTGGTTAGCTGTGGTACTAACAAGCGCTAGGTTACTTTAGCAACCTAACTAGAAGATAAAGGATACCAGTTGCAATCTGCATTCATGTATCTTGCTTGCTAACGTAACTAATTGTTAATGTGTATTCATTAGCCTGCAAAATATAAACAACATTTTGTTTACAAAGGGTTTTCAAGAACAACAAAAACAATCCAGCCAGGTTGTTAAATAAATAAATAAAACGGCGTACAAACTACCAGCACCACGGTCGACGTTTTGCCTCGTTCACGAAGAAAAGGACAAAAGAAGTGCACTGCAAATTATCAGTGGCATTGCAAGACCAATACAGTTAGTAAGAGTGTACATCGGCGTGTCAGACTTCTTTTCATTTCTGACCCGGATTGTCATTTTATCGGTGTTATTGTGGAAAATGGCGGCGGTCGGAATGGTGCAGATGTTGATCGAAGCTGCTGAATATCTGGAACGGAGAGAAAGAGGTAAACTAATCATATTGATTACTAATATTTTATAGTTGTATTTTATGTGTGTAAAACTGTAAAATGCATGAGTACAAGCCGGCACATACCAGTTTACAAATGCACCAAAACAAATGGAAACATTGCATTGTTTCCGCCAAAATGATTATTTTTGTATTTGATTAATTGTGCATTTTGCATTTCGATCGTGTTAGGATATTCATGCATTTCATCTAGATTGGACGAAGCATGTAGCTATGAATCGACAGCTAAGGCAATGTTGTCGTAATGTCTGAGGTGCACCGTGCACGCTGCTACCAAAACAACTGTTAGCTTGTTCAACTATTGAGATCGCAGCCGTCAGTTTAAACAATAGAGGTTACTGTAGCCTGTTAGAAAGACGCGCTTGTGCAAGTGGCTATCTAAATAGCTGTTTCCAAAGCTTTCAGGAGATTCTATTACTTGCTAGATGCATGGGATCTGGTCTATCCTAGCGCCTGCATCCCCATCCGCGCTTTCTGTTGTGGTTTGACTGGGTAACGGGTTTACTCGAGTTCAGATGACATCATTGGACTGAACACGATGGATTCTCGCACTGAAGCAGCCGTTCACGCTCACACTGCAAACACGGAATCTGCGTTTTTGTCTTTAAGCGATGAAAACAAATGCTTTTCATGCATTGGACAGTGCACTGTCTTATTTATCCTGCCCATGTTATAAGCGACATATCCTCTGTCAAAGTCCTTGAGTGAAAATGTTTGTAAAAAAAGATTCTCCATCGTTTTTGCAGAGGCAGAACACGGCTATGCATCCATGTTACCCTACAGCAACGGCAAAGACAGGGACAGCCTGAAACGAAAAAATAAAAGCAAGAAAAGTTTCAACAGCAGGTAATTTGATTTGGCTGCACACCTTACGTATTTGTGTGTTCAGTGTTTGCATTCATATTCAGGGTGATAAATTCAGTGCAATACCTTACTTAGAAACATGGTACAGCTCTGTTATATTGGGGTTCTGTTGCAAAGCACGCATCCATCAATACAGCACCCCCCCCCCCCCCCCCACCCACCCACCCACATAGGCACACGCACACACACCACCCCATCTAGTCCAATCCCACCCGTTGTTTATTTCACTCGCTGTGCTCCAGATTCCTAACATCCTACAGAGACACACCTGAAATGAAATTAATTATCTCATGTACACCTCAAAAAAAGAGCGCATCTGGTGCCGTTTTCATGCTCAGTCACACTGCAGACGACTGCTCATCGGGACAAGGAAGGGTGTGTAGAGGTGCAGAGTCTGTGTGCTAGTTTCACGCAAGAAGAATGGGGAAGGAAAGTGTTAAACACGCATATCCAGTTTCCCCAAAGTGAACCTGAATCTAGATGCAGAAACTGGAAGTGTTTACACCACACCACTGCATTCCTCTGTTTCGTTTCTGTGGTCATCCTTTTGTAAGTGTGGTTTCATAATTTGTTGGTAAACCTTACTAACGTGTATGGCATGCAGACCTGTGGCTCCTGAACATATTAATATGAATATTTTAGAGCAGAGCTGCCCAAACCTGTGCTGGAGATCACCATCCTTTCGGCTTTCTCTCCAAACCCAGCAAATCACACGTCATTCAACAGCTAGAGCACAGCTGCCCAACCCTATTCCAGGAAATCTGCAACCGTCCTGTAGGTTTCACTCCCACTCACACCTCATTCACCAGATAGAGCTCTTATTGAGCTGCCAAATTAGAGGAGTCAGGTGTGCCAATTTAGGGTTGAAATGAAAACCTACAGAACGGTAGTCTCGGAGCGGGGTTTGGTGCGAGCGCGCGTCAGGCCAGATTGAGGTCAGTTCCGGGCGTCTGCACCAGTGAAAACGTCCCGGGACAGATGCTGTAGAAGGGCACGCTGTCCGCCGTTATCCAGATTATGGAGACAACCAGCCCCGAAAAGAGGCTGCCTAATCTGTGTGTCAGGACGTCCTGGTAGAGGGTGACTCCAGATAACGGGATATTAAAGCCGGGCTGGGGTAAAGCAGAGTTTGGGGCTATTTATACCTAAGCTTCTTGGTAATAGGAACCCAGTGTTGCTCAAATATTAGGATTGGCCTGATGGGTAGCCTGTGTTGCAGGCCTCTGTCTTGTACAAACAGAGAGTGAGAGAAATGGAGAGCACACACACACACACACACACACACACACACACACACACACACACACACACCAGTTGTGTTGTCTCTCACTGCTGCCATTGATTTGCATTCATTAGTGTAAGTAAACATGTTTTCATAGAGCACTGTGTACTCCCACCACGAGTTTGAGTCAATCTTTGTTGTTCACGTGCTGTAGTCCTTGTATGGTATCTTCTAGCTGTAGCTGTTGGAAAGCCCTGTAACCTTGTCCAGAAAGCGGAAAGGATCTCACTCCACACACTGCGCCACCCACCCCTCTGGTCCACTCTGGTCAGAAAGGTCACGTTAGCTGCTCTGCTGTGTGCTAGCCAGTGCTACCGGTGTAACACACACGTGTGTAGCAATGCATGTCTGTATATGGACACACCCTACTCCTAATCCACCTGCAGTTACACCCAGCAGCTAAGCTCTTTTACTCTATCTTACAGGACTCGTATTCAGCACATATACTATACACTGAGGTTTCCACATCGCATACTTCCGTTTCTATAAAATGATTGAAAAAAACTGGAATGGCTCATTTATAGTCAGGCGTGCTATGACACATAACATAACAGCCTCGATGGTCCTTAATATAGGGCTATGCTCTTGTAGTTGAAACCTGTTCCAAAGAAAGAAAACGAAAAACATTAACGACAAAATGGAGGCAGTGTGTGGTGTATTGGTAAGGGTGACTCAGAATCTGGGTTCCTTTCTCAGGTGTGCCCTTTAAAAAAATTTTAAAATAGAAAATTCATTCATTTGACCCGGACAATGCACATTAATAAAATTTCTGTAAATGTGCCCGAGATACCCAGGAAGGCTTGTTTTTGTCTATAGGCCCTGGGCTACACATGTCTGCTGTTCCGATGACTTGCATGTGAAGGCAAGGCAATTAGGATATTTTATTTATATAGCATATGTCATACACAAAGTGCAATTGAAGGGACTGAACACATCAAAAACAATCAAAGATGAGAAATTCTATAAAGAATAATAAAAGATAATGGGTGGGTTTCACAGATGCAGATGAATTTTAGTCCTCCTAATTAAGTTTACAAGTTTTTTATGGATGTTTTTTGAATCTCCATTCAAAATAGAATTTATCTTGGGAATAGTATCTGAATATAATCTGTATCTCAGAAACTGGCCCGACATGGGTGTCTCGGTGGCGCAGCCTGTAGAGCACTGACCGCATGCTCATTGCGAGCCGCGACGTCGGCGGTTCGAATCCGACCGTCTGACATTTGTCGCATGTCTTCCCATCTCTCTCACTCCCGTTCTTCCTGTCTCTCTATACTGTATACTGTCCAATAAAGCTGAAAAAAGGCCTAAAAAAACAAAAAAAAGAAAACAGGCCCAACATAAAAGACTATACAAATAATGAAATAAAAATAAATAATAATAAAAAGTCTGCTAGATGCCTGTAATGTGAATGTAATATCATTGTACATGTGTGATGGTACACTGGTTGTGCCAACAGTACAGAAATATTAATGGACTAGTAGAATGACATAAGCAGAATAATCAGAAAGAAAAACTAAATGAATAAATCAGGAACTAACAAAGGAGGATTATAGAGCTGGTAACAGGAGAGGGACAGTAGCATTTACAATTTCTATTAAATTAAAGAACCAGCGTTTAATTTAATCTATTCAAATGAAATGGGGTGCTGGGTACAGACACAATAAACAACCAAAAACTGACTGAAACGGAACAATAGGGGGAAAAAATAGCATTCATAGCATTATATTAGGTGTGTGTAGACTAATATATAGCTGAGCTGGTAAGATGATTTGGTATAAGATTCAGACCAAAAATGGAAGTGAGAATATTGAGGATGTGGAGTGACAGTTGGCATCCATGTCGATCCTCTGTTGGAAGTCAAAATTGGCGGACTTGTCGCTCAGCGGGAGGCTAGTTAGTCACTGTAAGAGGTGACTGACCCAATACACAGCCCGGGAGGATTACCACACTGAGCGGAAGTCTCCATCTCAATATTATGCAACAATTTTCCCTCTCAACACAATCCTGAAACACTAAAAAATGAGCTTTGTAACCGTCTGAAAGAAGTGAAGTTGTCACTTAGTGACGTTTAACAGGTTAAGTGAGTATTTGTAGATTAATCCTAAAGTGGTGGTTAAAGTAATTGGTTGATAGTCCCTCTCTTGACACCAGTGATGTCAGAAGTATTGTGAGGCTAGCAACCTTGTTTTCTAACAAACATGCAGTGCCCTGAAGTAGGATCATTCATTTGCTTTTTTTGGGGGTTGCACACTGTTGAACAAACACCAAAACACCACCCAAGCAAAATACCTCTAAGCTTTTAAGGATATCTACCTCTACTTCATTGATGTTAAATAGCTACATTATTTGTATCTTTCCAGGATTCCTCCATTTTAATTTCTAACTGAAATGCCAGCATACTGTATGTACTGTGATACTGTGGCTTGAGGTGTCACATGCAAGCCATTCAGTCATGGTGACTTTTTCCATTTGACCTGGTTAATTTTCATAAATATTAATAATGATCCCATTTTCATTAACCTTTCCCTGAAACCATAAATTGATTTTTCTTTGGCTGGGGAGCTAAAGTGCAGAATCAGGGTGTAGCTTGCATTCCTGTGTTATAAAGCTACACACATCAGTTTGTGCGGAGAGGTCTTATACTCACGCCTCTCACTCTCTCTCTCTCTCTCTCTCACTCTCTCCCACACTCCCTCCCTCCATTCCTCTGTCCTCCTCAGGCAGGATTTTTCCATTCTTCTCCAGTCCCTTCCTTCCTTCTCTTCCCTCCTTCATCAACACCCATGGGTAGCATGCTGTCACCTTCCCCCTCCGCTACACACACACACACACACACTCTCACACACACACACACACACACACACAAACAAACAAATGCGCACATTCACAAACGCACACACACACACACACACACAAATGTGCACACACTGTCTCACCTTCCCCCTCTCCTCTACACACACATACACTCTCTCACACACACACACACACACACAAACAAATGCAGATGCACACACAGACACACACACACACGCACACAAACAAACAAATGCGCACGTTCACAAACGCACACACACACACACAAATGTGCACACACTGTCTCACCTTCCCCCTCTCCTCTACACACACACACACACACACACACACACAAACAAACGCAGATGCACTCACAGACACACACACACTCACAAACACACACACACACACACGCACACGCGTGCGGATGCATACTCACATACACACCCGCACAGTCTCACCATCCCCCTCTCCTACACACGACCACCATGTTCCTTGTTCTCATCCCTGTACCTGAGTCTCCTCTTCCTGGATACCTGTCCTCCATGCTCCTGCATTCCCCCCAAACACACACACACACACACACACACAGTCTTTCTATTTAAAGAAATAGGGCTCACGCTGATCTGCAGTAAGAGACTGGCAGACCAGGCCCACATACCATAGTAAAACTGTGTCTCACCACCCAGGAAACTGCTGAAGAACTACAGCCAGATTTTTTTCTTTCTCTCTCTCTCTCTCTCTCTTTCTCTCTCTCTTTGCGTAAAGTGAATAACCGAAAAGCCATCGCTACAGCCAGCTTTGTGAAATGACACCCACACGTTCTCGAGTACCCACGTTTCAGAGAACACTGTAGTACGTCTTATCAGATCATTCATTTGCATAATGAGCCATTCTCCTGGGCCAAAACAGATACAAACAAAGCCAGTGCAAGAGTCTGCCACCGATTCCACTTTCAGGAGCGGAAAACCTTCTCGTCACGCAATTATCCTGGGGTTTGGCTGACTAAACGGAGCGTCTGGGGGAAGATTGTGAAATTGGCCCGGCCACTAATAAGCCCTGACACCCCCTGCTAGGGAATGCTGGGAGTCTCCACTGGAGCACAGCTATTGATTAATCACCTCCCCCCATTTTAACTCTGAATATCACGGCCGGCTCCCTTCAACTCAGTGAGCCCACCTCTGTACCTGTTTACCCAAGAGTGATTTCCTCCACCCCTCCCCCCTCCTCCGCCCCTCCTACTCTCGTCTCTCTCTCACTCCCCATCTTCCCTTTTTTCATGGCGGTGGTATGGGGGAGGGGAGTGGGCTCCTGGTGGTGGGTATTGGCATTTCCCCCTCCTTCCCCCCTCCCTCTCTCTCTCTCTCACATACAGTCTCTCACACATCTCTTCCCGTTTCTCTTTCTACCCCTTTCTGTTTCCCTCTTTTTCTTTCCCTTTCTCTCTCTCTCTCTCTCTCTCAGCGGTCAGACGGCCTCCTTTAACAGAGATGAAGAGCCATGTCCCCCAGCCCCCTCACACAGCACACGCGTGTACATGAATACACGCTACACGCCAGCATATAGGGCAGGTGTGCGTTTCCCGGGCCGATCCGTTTCAGGATCTCAGGCCGGCCGTCACTCTTCATGATTTAATTAGCCTCAATCTGACACTTTTCATAAAGTCAGGAGCCACAGCTATGGAGCCCTGGTGAAAATGATTTGCTGTGGTGCGTTGAAGCTCAATATATCACCAGTTTCCAAACCAATCTCAATGCCATTTTGGTATAGCTACGCTGCAGCATTTCTGTGTTATCGAAATGCTGCAGCCCCCCAAAAAATCTGCATGAAAATGAATGATTTCTTTTGCGCAAAAATAACTCAATTTAAATCTAACGGATCCCGACACAAGACCACTCATTCTGTCGGTAATTCTGAGACATACATGCTTTTTCTAATTTCACGACTGTTTAGTTTATTCAATCTGAGTTAGACCTCAAAATTCTAGACTTTTACAATTAATTATTCATAGATTTAACATGGAGAGACACAATTAATCGACAGACAGAAAAAGTGTGGCCCTTTTCCACTCCCATTCCTCCCTCTGGATTGGGATGTTACTGGGCACATAAAGAGTTAAAGTTTTGGGGCGCCTAGCTGACCTGTGTCTGTGGGTGAGGGGTTACTATGTTTGGGGGTACGCAGAGGTGGGAGGAGGGCCGGTCATGTCATCGCTGGCTGTGACCCCCTCACCCCCAGAAGAATTTGCCGTGCAGGGAGTGGAACACAGATGCCCTTCTTTCTCTCCCTCACACGGAGGATTGCCATCCCTCCATATACATCCCTTCATCCCTCAGTCACCATCTTAAGTGCAAGCCTCTCTTCTGGTCCTCTTGGTTGGCTCAGTTGCAGCACGCAAGATCAATTGAGTGCAGAAAAGTATTTAAATCTAGAAGAATTATGCATGTATTTGACCGGGTTCTGGTGGGGATAAAAATGAACTCTTATGTAATGAGTGGCACTAAATTCTGGTCCTCAGTTCAGGGCCTGTTATTCCACTTTTTCCCTTTCTTGACAATTGTGAGAGTGATACTGCGTGAAATAAGGATAATGAGATTGTGTGCGGTGTGTCTGTGGCTGTGTGTATGTGCAGTGTGTCTGTGAGCGAGCGAGTTTGTGTGTGTGTGTGTGTGTGTGTGTGTGTGTGTGCGTGCTGCGTGTGTGGGTGAGTGTGTTTGTTTGTGTGTGTATGTGTGTGCAAGCTGTGTGTGTGCTGTGTGTGTGGGTGAGTGTGTGTATGTGCTGTGTGTATGTGTGTGCTGTGTGTGTTTGTGTGGGTGAGTGTGTGTGTGTGTGCGTGCTGAATGTATGTATGTGTGTGTGTGTGAGTGAGTGTGTGTGTGTGTGTGTGTGTGTGGGTGAGTGTGTATTTTTACAGAGCCTGTGGGTCATGTTCACGGTCTCTGGGTGGCAGGTTTCTGAGCTTCGTTAGGCTGTGTGATTTATGGTGTGTGAAGGTTTGGGTCAGAGCTCCCCAGGGGTACATGGGGAGCGGAGGTTAGGATTTCAGGTGGAGGTGCAGTCAAGCCCCAGGTCATCCTCTGCCTCGACCCTTTCCCTTAAAGCTGTGGATCGACCAAGTTGTCTTCCTAAATGTCTTCCCGTTGTGTTTGAGTGATCGGTTCTCGTGTGGCTTTAGGGTGCAACCATAGCACCGTTACCATGGCTACGTTTGGGGTCTGTGTTTCTGGTTACTGTTGCCAAATTTACCACCCCCCTCTCCCCTTCCACACACACACTCCTTTAGAGCGCAGGTTAACTGGAACACACACACTCCTGTACATGACTTCATTTGAGATGGAATTTAATGCACGCCCCCCCCCCCCCCCCCCTCCACATATGCAACACGTGTACAGACATACAACACGTACGCAAATGCATAAACACGTACACATGCTCACTTGCTGCTTGGAGATTAGACTGTGCTTTCTTCTTTTTCTTCTTTTTTATTTTTTTATGAACATTATTTTTATCTATTTGTGCCTATTTAATGTGTACAAGCTTTTCATGTTTTCTGCCTGTGTGTGTAAAACACTTCACGTGCCTGGAAAAAAACGCGGAATTAATAAAGATATTATTGTAATGAAACCAAATGAATAAAGTTTTTGTAATGAAACAGTATGAATAAAGTTTTTTAGTGTAATGACACAGAATTAATAAATTTTTTATTGTAATGAAGCCAAACACTCACGGGCAGACCCGCTAATTCAAACAAATCTGCTTTGTGTCTCCCTGCAGGTCTACGCACAATGAAATGGAGAAGAACAGGTAGGTCCAGTTCTCAGGTAGTGTGTGTGTGTGCCTTTATCTGCAGCAGTGCAGGGGTGGTGCAGGCTAGCGTCTGAATGTTGGGTTAGTGTACTGAGGCTAGCGTCTGAACACTGCGCTAGCATACTGAGGCTAGCGTCTGAACACTGCGCTAGCATACTGAGGCTAGCGTCTGAACACTGTGCTAGCATACTGAGGCTAGCGTCTGAACACTGCGCTAGCGTACTGAGGCTAGCGTCTGAACACTGCGCTAGCATACTGAGGCTAGCGTCTGAACACTGCGCTAGCATACTGAGGCTCGCGTCTGAACACTGCGCTAGCGTACTGAGGCTAGCGTCTGAACACTGCGCTAGCATACTGAGGCTAGCATCTGAACACTGTGCTAGTGTACTGAGGCTAGCGTCTGAATGTTGGGTTAGCGTACTGAGGCTAGCGTCTGAACACTGCGCTAGCGTACTGAGGCTAGCGTCTGAACACTGTGCTAGCATACTGAGGCTAGCGTCTGAACACTGCGCTAGTGTACTGAGGCTAGCGTCTGAACACTGCGCTAGCATACTGAGGCTAGCATCTGAACACTGCGCTAGTGTACTGAGGCTCGCATCTGAACACTGCGCTAGCGTACTGAGGCTAGCGTCTGAACACTGTGCTAGTGTACTGAGGCTAGCGTCTGAACACTGTGCTAGCATACTGAGGCTAGCGTCTGAACACTGCGCTAGTGTACTGAGGCTAGCGTCTGAACACTGTGCTAGCATACTGAGGCTAGCATCTGAACACTGCGCTAGTGTACTGAGGCTCGCATCTGAACACTGCGCTAGCGTACTGAGGCTAGCGTCTGAACACTGTGCTAGCGTACTGAGGCTAGCGTCTGAACACTGTGCTAGCGTACTGAGGCTCGCGTCTGAACACTGTGCTAGCGTACTGAGGCTAGCGTCTGAACACTGTGCTAGCGTACTGAGGCTAGCGTCTGAATACTGCGCTAGCATACTGAGGCTAGCATCTGAACACTGTGCTAGCATACTGAGGCTAGCGTCTGAACACTGCTCTAGCGTACTGAGGCTAGCGTCTGAACACTGCGCTAGCATACTGAGGCTCGCATCTGAACACTGTGCTAGCGTACTGAGGCTAGCGTCTGAACACTGCGCTAGCGTACTGAGGCTAGCGTCTGAACACTGCGCTAGCGTACTGAGGTTGGCGTCTGAACTCTGCTCTAGATTCTGGATTTGGTTAATACTGGTTACTGTGCTGGTACCGGTTAGTGTGCTGATTGAGTGTGTGTGTGTGTGTGTGGGCACGCCTATGTGTGTGCGTTTGTGTGTTTGTATATGTGTTGAGTGTGTGTGTGTGTATGATATATTGTGTGATGACCCAGGAGACAAACAGAGGGGGCAGAGTCGGGTCTCCGCCGTGATGCTAATGAGCATCTCTCCCGCTCGTCCTGGACAAAGGGCTGTGCCGACAGGCCAGGGATCCCCGGCCCTCTGAATAATGTATGGCCTGGACACCCAAGGCCCGGGGCCAGTGAGAGAGAGAGAGAGAGAGAGAGAGAGAGAGAGAGAGAGAGCGTGCGTGCGTGTGTGTGTGTGTGTGTGTGTGGGCACCACCGACTTAATCAACTTACAGTGACGAACAATACAAAGGGCGGCCATTTTAGCTTCCTCCCTACTCTCCCCTGAGAAAGACTGTTGTTCTCAGGGTATTCTAGCTGCCAACTGTGGCATGCTAGTTTGGAAGTTGATGTATTCTTCAAGGGTTCCGATTGTATCTGTATGGTTACACTAGGTCTCGGAACTGTACTGTCCTCTCAGGTCCTCTGCGCACTTGTACTTGTGTTTGATCTGCACTTCGTTGTACGTCGCTCCGGATAAGAGCGTCTGCTAAATGCCATGTAATGTAATGTAGAAAGACGACCTCATCAAAACCCGCTTCCCTCCTCATCCGGAGGCGGCAGAGGAATCTCTAGGTTTGGGAGAGGTGCCTCGTTCCCAGTCCCTCCAGCTTTGGGGTCCCGCTCGTTTTCAGGGTACAGTGTTGTAGGAGAGGGAACGTACGGGTCCAGTTAGCCTCCATCTTTTGGGAGAAAAGCGGACTTACTGCTCGGTTTCATTTAGGGAAAACTTGGATGCAACCTTTTCCGACTCGTTCCTAAAATATATATGGAATATCTTTGGGCGCGTTCGTTCTGAGGATTAGAGCAGAGGTTGCTCACGGTGCTGAAGTGGGAGATGCAAACGCCGGAAGGGTTTTCTTCACTTCCACATAATGTAGGAAATGTCTTTTGGAATTTCCGCGGGCGGAAAAGGCGAACGGAAAGAGAGGAACATTTTGCTTCGCCTCCCTCCAAAGAACGGCTCCGGCTGCTCGGACACACAGACGCCCTTCCGTACCTCGGCATGTTTTTCGAGGCAGTAAAACTCAGTCCTGTTTGGCTCTGAGCCAAACTCGCTACTCTACACATTAAAACATGCTTTCGGATGAGACGCTAAACCGACGTCCTGACTCACTCACGTGGTTGTTAAAGATCGCATGACACTCTTCGCAAAGAGCTGGGGGTTCCCCGGTGTCCTGGCTTAATTCCCAGCCTGGCTCTCTTAACCTGGCACCTAATTCTGTGATTTAATTGCCAAAAATATGTTCTCTCCCTCACAACCTTAGCTGATGCATGGTGAGGTTTCTGGCACAAAATGGCAGCCGTGCATCTCCCAGCCTACACACTGGTGGTAGTTGAGGTGAGTTTCCTCCTCATCACTGTTAAGCACTAGGAAAGCGCTATATAAATGGAAATATCTATATCTCTACTTTATTTTAGAACAGGGAAGCTTGTTATGCCACTTTCAAGCACTACTTCCCACCTGGGGGCTCCTCGTTCTGGGGAATGACCTCACAGCACCACCAACAGTCTTTACCTTGACTCTTAGAACGAGGTGGTGTCAGTTTTAATATGATGGACGTGTTTTACGTCATTGGAAAAGAGAACGCAGATGTGGTGGTGCAGAAATGTACCGTGGATTTGGCTGACGGTGCTCTGAGATGCTCCAGGATTCGGAGAGTGGGCGGCGAACAACTCAAAGAATGCGACGGACCTGAAGAACTGCTCGTGCCTATATATAGTTGATGAGTTCAAAAACAAAAAGAAGAAATTCTCAGAAAACGAAACCATTACAAGTTGTAGTATGGAAAGAATTTATTTGTTTGTGTGCCCGTTTCAGTGAAAATGAAAGCAACACACAAAGCAGAAGAGCTGGGGAGATGGTTTTAGAGAAACGGAAAGCTATGTATGAAGTTTTTTCAATCCAGGTTGAAATCTGTGGTCTTGACTGTGAAATTGCACCACACTAGCAACCGGTGGTGTTAGAGATTTCTGAAAGCTTCTCCTCCTCAGCCCCTGATTGGTGGGGGGGGGGCACACCCCCTGGCCAGTTTCATACTGACACTCAGTCATGTGCCCTGGGGGGGGGGGGGGGTCAAGGCTGTCAGATTCTGTCCACTTCAGACGGGGGAACCAGAGTTTACACAACTTTAAGGTCAGGCACAGTCTTAAGTAATCACAACTCTCTGCATGCACGGACGCACACACAGACACACGCACACGTTTGCTGTGTAGAGTACACCACCGCCTTGTGTAACGGTGTGTCCGGGCCCTGGAAGCCATCGGTCGTGGGACTTGTGGTGTTTTGCCGCGGGGGGGGGGCAGGTCTCGGTTTCCCCTAATCCCCCCTGGAGCCGCGACGGAGGGTCTGTTTTCAGCCCGTAAACGGACAGACGCTCTCTCTCCACATCACCAGGCCGGGCAAACTGCTGCCACAGGCCTTTCTGTTAACCCTGAGCATAACCGCCATCTACACGCTCGCACACACACACACATACACGCGCACGCACACACACACATACACACGCTCACACACACACGCGCTCACACACACGCTCACACACACACACACTCACACACATGCTCACACACACACACTCACACACACACATTCACACACACACACACATGCACGCACACACGCACACGCTCACACACACACACACACACATGCTCACACACACACACACACACACACAGACACACGCTCACACACACTTACGCTCACACACACACACACACACACACACAGACACACGCTCACACACACACGCTCACACACACTTACGCTCACACACACACACACACACACACACACATGCTCACACACACACACACATACACACACACACTGGTTTGGAGTTGTCTGATACCGTCTTTTAAAATCTTAAAAAATGTCTTTACTGCCATTTTGCAGTAGAGCACACATTTCAGCCCGTGTGTTCTGCGCTGGCAGGTCTGCGCTGGGCTGAAGACTCGCGCATGTG